>NW_027209967.1:0-179607 GCF_027789765.1 Dendropsophus ebraccatus | reverse complement strand
GTCTGGTAACCGATTTGCCCCAAACTCCCTGGGTAGATAGCCCTATATGTGCCCTTTCGAACGATGGTAGTCTTATTAGTGTGGCCCTAAGAGAACCGGAGATACGCTGGGCCCAAAGTAGGTCAAGATTTGGCCGCGAAGGTCCACTTTGGCCCGGTACCCGAGCAGCCGCCTTTCGTGGCGTACAAAATTAAAGCCACTCACTGTTGTAGAGGAGACTTGGGCTCCACGAGGGTGGTGAAAGCTAGTCTCTAGCCCCAAGGGTTCGGGAGATATAGGGCCGCAAAGTCGTCCACATTCCCTATGGCGTTTCCCATGTTAAAGTTTCCCTATGGAGATTCCAATGTTAAATTTTCACCGGGACTAGGTCCCACTTCTCCCGGTACTGTGACCCGGGTATAAAGAGTGAGCCACACGCCCTTTGGTGAGCTCGTAGGGGAAGGACTTGGGCTCTGCAACAACACCAGAAACGAGTCTCTAGCCCGAAAGGCACGCGAGATATAGAGACGCAAAGTCGTGAAATTTCCTATGGCGATTTCAATGCATTTGACACTTAGACGATTTTTCATGCGGTTCCGCGCACTTTGTTCCGCGGCCACGGGCCCGCCGTAGCTCCAATCCTGACACATTTTGGCAAACATAAACTAGAGATACTTGGCTTTCGAATGAGCCCGGGCTCGAATTTTTGTCACCCCGGGAAGGTGCATCGGGTGGGGGCATGTCGGTTTTGGTTTTGCCGCTCCTCGGCCGTGCAAGTGCGGAGCCTGCCCTTCCTAGAGGTAAGAGCCAAGTGTCCTGGGAGCTCCGCGAGCCTATCCGCGGATCTTAGGTGCCTTGGCCGCGGAGCGGCAACCGTTCCAAAGTGCGGTCCGGCGGATTTGGACCGGGTCATGGTAACCGATTTGCCCCAAACTCCCTAGGTAGATAGCCCTACATGTGCCCTTTCGAACGATGGTAGTCTTATTAGTGTGGCCCCAGGAGAAACGGAGATACGCGGGGCCAAAGTAGGTCATGGTAACCGATTTGCCCCAAACTCCCTGGGTAGATAGCCCTATATGTGCCCTTTCGAACGATGGTAGTCTTATTAGTGTGGCCCTAAGAGAACCGGAGATACGCGGGGCCAAAGTAGGTCAAGATTTGGCCGCGAAGGTCCACTTTGGCCCGGTACCGAGCAGCCGCCTTTCGTGGCGTACAAAATTAAAGCCACTCACTTTGTAGAGGAGACTTGGGGCTCCAGTGGGGTTGGTGAAAGCTAGTCTCTAGCCCCAAGGGTTCGGGAGATATAGGGCCGCAAAGTCGGTCCACATTCCCTATGGCGTTTCCCATGTTAAAGTTTCCCTATGGAGATTCCAATGTTAAATTTTCACCGGGACGAGGTCCACTTCTCCCGGTACTGTGACCCGGGTATAAGAGTGAGCCACACGCCCTTTGGTGAGCTCGTAGGGGAGGACTTGGGCTCTGCAACAACACCAGAAACGAGTCTCTAGCCCGAAAGGCACGCGAGATATAGAGACGCAAAGTCGGTGAAATTTCCTATGGCGATTTCAATGCATTTGACACTTAGAAGGATTTTCATGCGGTTCCGCGCACTTTGTTCCGCGGCCACGGGCCCGCCGTAGCTCCAATCCTGACACATTTTGGCACACATAAACTAGAGATACTTGGCTTTCGAATGAGCCCGGGCTCGAATTTTTGTCACCCCGGGAAGGTGCATCGGGTGGGGGCATGTCGGTTTTGGTTTTGGCCGCTCCTCGGGCCGTGCAAGTGCGGAGCCTGCCCTTCCTAGAGGTAAGAGCCAAGTGTCCTGGGAGCTCCGCGAGCCTATCCGCGGATCTTTAGGTGCCTTGGCCGCGGAGCGGCACCGTTCCAAAGTGCGGTCCGGCGGATTTGGACCGGGTCATGGTAACCGATTTGCCCCAAACTCCCTAGGTAGATAGCCCTACATGTGCCCTTTCGAACGATGGTAGTCTTATTAGTGTGGCCCCAGGAGAACCGGAGATACGCGGGGCCAAAGTAGGTCATGGTAACCGATTTGCCCCAAACTCCCTGGGTAGATAGCCCTATATGTGCCCTTTCGAACGATGGTAGTCTTATTAGTGTGGCCCTAAGAGAACCGGAGATACGCGGGGCCAAAGTAGGTCAAGATTTGGCCGCGAAGGTCCACTTTGGCCCGGTACCGAGCAGCCGCCTTTCGTGGCGTACAAAATTAAAGCCACTCACTTTGTAGAGGAGACTTGGGGCTCCACGAGGGTGGTGAAAGCTAGTCTCTAGCCCCAAGGGTTCGGGAGATATAGGGCCGCAAAGTCGGTCCACATTCCCTATGGCGTTTCCCATGTTAAAGTTTCCCTATGGAGATTCCAATGTTAAATTTTCACCGGGACGAGGTCCACTTCTCCCGGTACTGTGACCCGGGTATAAGAGTGAGCCACACGCCCTTTGGTGAGCTCGTAGGGGAGGACTTGGGCTCTGCAACAACACCAGAAACGAGTCTCTAGCCCGAAAGGCACGCGAGATATAGAGACGCAAAGTCGGTGAAATTTCCTATGGCGATTTCAATGCATTTGACACTTAGACGATTTTCATGCGGTTCCGCGCACTTTGTTCCGCGGCCACGGGCCCGCCGTAGCTCCAATCCTGACACATTTTGGCACACATAAACTAGAGATACTTGGCTTTCGAATGAGCCCGGGCTCGAATTTTTGTCACCCCGGGAAGGTGCATCGGGTGGGGGCATGTCGGTTTTGGTTTTGCCGCTCCTCGGCCGTGCAAGTGCGGAGCCTGCCCTTCCTAGAGGTAAGAGCCAAGTGTCCTGGGAGCTCCGCGAGCCTATCCGCGGATCTTTAGGTGCCTTGGCCGCGGAGCGGCACCGTTCCAAAGTGCGGTCCGGCGGATTTGGACCGGGTCATGGTAACCGATTTGCCCCAAACTCCCTAGGTAGATAGCCCTACATGTGCCCTTTCGAACGATGGTAGTCTTATTAGTGTGGCCCCAGGAGAACCGGAGATACGCGGGGCCAAAGTAGGTCATGGTAACCGATTTGCCCCAAACTCCCTGGGTAGATAGCCCTATATGTGCCCTTTCGAACGATGGTAGTCTTATTAGTGTGGCCCTAAGAGAACCGGAGATACGCGGGGCCAAAGTAGGTCAAGATTTGGCCGCGAAGGTCCACTTTGGCCCGGTACCGAGCAGCCGCCTTTCGTGGCGTACAAAATTAAAGCCACTCACTTTGTAGAGGAGACTTGGGGCTCCACGAGGGTGGTGAAAGCTAGTCTCTAGCCCCAAGGGTTCGGGAGATATAGGGCCGCAAAGTCGGTCCACATTCCCTATGGCGTTTCCCATGTTAAAGTTTCCCTATGGAGATTCCAATGTTAAATTTTCACCGGGACGAGGTCCACTTCTCCCGTACTGTGACCCGGGTATAAGAGTGAGCCACACGCCCTTTGGTGAGCTCGTAGGGGAGGACTTGGGCTCTGCAACAACACCAGAAACGAGTCTCTAGCCCGAAAGGCACGCGAGATATAGAGACGCAAAGTCGGTGAAATTTCCTATGGCGATTTCAATGCATTTGACACTTAGACGATTTTTCATGCGGTTCCGCGCACTTTGTTCCGCGGCCACGGGCCCGCCGTAGCTCCAATCCTGACACATTTTGGCACACATAAACTAGAGATACTTGGCTTTCGAATGAGCCCCGGGCTCGAATTTTTGTCACCCCGGGAAGGTGCATCGGGTGGGGGCATGTCGGTTTTGGTTTTGCCGCTCCTCGGCCGTGCAAGTGCGGAGCCTGCCCTTCCTAGAGGTAAGAGCCAAGTGTCCTGGGAGCTCCGCGAGCCTATCCGCGGATCTTTAGGTGCCTTGGCCGCGGAGCGGCACCGTTCCAAAGTGCGGTCCGGCGGATTTGGACCGGGTCATGGTAACCGATTTGCCCCAAACTCCCTAGGTAGATAGCCCTACATGTGCCCTTTCGAACGATGGTAGTCTTATTAGTGTGGCCCCAGGAGAACCGGAGATACGCGGGGCCAAAGTAGGTCATGGTAACCGATTTGCCCCAAACTCCCTGGTAGATAGCCCTATATGTGCCCTTTCGAACGATGGTAGTCTTATTAGTGTGGCCCTAAGAGAACCGGAGATACGCGGGGCCAAAGTAGGTCAAGATTTGGCCGCGAAGGTCCACTTTGGCCCGGTACCGAGCAGCCGCCTTTCGTGGCGTACAAAATTAAAGCCACTCACTTTGTAGAGGAGACTTGGGGCTCCACGAGGGTGGTGAAAGCTAGTCTCTAGCCCCAAGGGTTCGGGAGATATAGGGCCGCAAAGTCGGTCCACATTCCCATATGGCGTTTCCCATGTTAAAGTTTCCCTATGGAGATTCCAATGTTAAATTTTAACCGGGACGAGGTCCACTTCTCCCGGTACTGTGACCCGGGTATAAGAGTGAGCCACACGCCCTTTGTGAGCTCGTAGGGGAGGACTTGGGCTCTGCAACAACACCAGAAACGAGTCTCTAGCCCGAAAGGCACGCGAGATATAGAGACGCAAAGTCGGTGAAATTTCCTATGGCGATTTCAATGCATTTGACACTTAGACGATTTTTCATGCGGTTCCGCGCACTTTGTTCCGCGGCCACGGGCCCGCCGTAGCTCCAATCCTGACACATTTTGGCACACATAAACTAGAGATACTTGGCTTTCGAATGAGCCCGGGCTCGAATTTTGTCACCCCGGGAAGGTGCATCGGGTGGGGGCATGTCGGTTTTGGTTTTGCCGCTCCTCGGCCGTGCAAGTGCGGAGCCTGCCCTTCCTAGAGGTAAGAGCCAAGTGTCCTGGAAGCTCCGCGAGCCTATCCGCGGATCTTTAGGTGCCTTGGCCGCGGAGCGGCACCGTTCCAAAGTGCGGTCCGGCGGATTTGGACCGGGTCATGGTAACCGATTTGCCCCAAACTCCCTAGGTAGATAGCCCTACATGTGCCCTTTCGAACGATGGTAGTCTTATTAGTGTGGCCCCAGGAGAACCGGAGATACGCGGGGCCAAAGTAGGTCATGGTAACCGATTTGCCCCAAACTCCCTGGGTAGATAGCCCTATATGTGCCCTTTCGAACGATGGTAGTCTTATTAGTGTGGCCCTAAGAGAACCGGAGATACGCGGGCCAAAGTAGGTCAAGATTTGGCCGCGAAGGTCCACTTTGGCCCGGTACCGAGCAGCCGCCTTTCGTGGCGTACAAAATTAAAGCCACTCACTTTGTAGAGGAGACTTGGGGCTCCACGAGGGGTGGTGAAAGCTAGTCTCTAGCCCCAAGGGTTCGGGAGATATAGGGCCCGCAAAGTCGGTCCACATTCCCTATGGCGTTTCCCATGTTAAGTTTCCCTATGGAGATTCCAATGTTAATTTTCACCGGGACGAGGTCCACTTCTCCCGGTACTGTGACCCGGGTATAAGAGTGAGCCACACGCCCTTTGGTGAGCTCGTAGGGGAGGACTTGGGCTCTGCAACAACACCAGAAACGAGTCTCCTAGCCCGAAAGGCACGCGAGATATAGAGACGCAAAGTCGGTGAAATTTCCTATGGCATTTCAATGCATTTTGACACTTAGACGTTTTTCATGCGGTTCCGCACACTTGTTCCGCGGCCACGGGCCCGCCGTAGCTCCAATCCTGACACATTTTGGCACACATAAACTAGAGATACTTGGCTTTCGAATGAGCCCGGGCTCGAATTTTTGTCACCCCGGGAAGGTGCATCGGGTGGGGGCATGTCGGTTTTGGTTTTGCCGCTCCTCGGCCGTGCAAGTGCGGAGCCTGCCCTTCCTAGAGGTAAGAGCCAAGTGTCCTGGGAGCTCCGCGAGCCTATCCGCGGATCTTTAGGTGCCTTGGCCGCGGAGCGGCACCGTTCCAAAGTGTGTCCGGCGGATTTGGACCGGGTCATGGTAACCGATTTGCCCCAAACTCCCTAGGTAGATAGCCCTACATGTGCCCTTTCGAACGATGGTAGTCTTATTAGTGTGGCCCCAGGAGACCGGAGATACGCGGGGCCAAAGTAGGTCATGGTAACCGATTTGCCCCAAACTCCCTGGGGTAGATAGCCCTATATGTGCCCTTTCGAACGATGGTAGTTCTTATTAGTGTGGCCCTAAGAGAACCGGAGATACGCGGGGCCAAAGTAGGTCAAGATTTGGCCGCGAAGGTCCCCTTTGGCCCGGTACCGAGCAGCCGCCTTTCGTGGCGTACAAAATTAAAGCCACTCACTTTTGTAGAGGAGACTAGGGGCTCCACGAGGGGTGGTGAAGCTAGTCTCTAGCCCCAAGGGTTCGGGAGTTATAGGGCCGCAAAGTCGTCCACATTCCCTATGGCGTTTCCCATGTTAAAGTTTCCCTATGGAGATTCCAATGTTAAATTTTCACCGGGACGAGGTCCACTTCTCCGGTACTGTGACCCGGTATAAGAGTGAGCCACAACGCCCTTTGGTGAGCTCGTAGGGGAGGACTTGGGCTCTGCAACACACCAAAACGAGTCTCTAGCCCGAAAGGCACGCGAGATATAGAGACGCAAAGTCGGTTGAAATTTCCTATGGCGATTTCAATGCATTTGACACTTAGACGATTTTTCATGCGGTTCCGCGCACTTTGTTCGCGCCACGGGCCCGCCGTAGCTCCAATCCTGACACATTTTGGCACACATAAACTAGAGATACTTGGCTTTCGAATGAGCCCGGGCTCGAATTTTTGTCACCCCGGGAAGGTGCATCGGGTGGGGGCATGTCGTTTTGGTTTTGCCGCTCCTCGGCCCGTGCAAGTGCGGAGCCTGCCCTTCCTAGAGGTAAGAGCCAAGTGTCCCTGGAGTCTCCGCGAGCCTATCCGCGGATCTTAGGTGCCTTGGCCGCGGAGCGGCACCGTTCCAAAGTGCGGTCCGGCGGATTTGGACCGGGTCATGGTAACCGATTTGCCCCAAACTCCCTAGGTAGATAGCCCTACATGTGCCCTTTCGAACGATGGTAGTCTTATTAGTGTGGCCCCAGGAGAACCGGAGATACGCGGGGCCAAAGTAGGTCATGGTAACCGATTTGCCCCAAACTCCCTGGGTAGATAGCCCTATATGTGCCCTTTCGAACGATGGTAGTCTTATTAGTGTGGCCCTAAGAGAACCGGAGATACGCGGGGCCAAAGTAGGTCAAGATTTGGCCGCGAAGGTCCACTTTGGCCCGGTACCGAGCAGCCGCCTTTCGTGGCGTACAAAATTAAAGCCACTCACTTTGTAGAGGAGACTTGGGGCTCCACGAGGGTGGTGAAAGCTAGTCTCTAGCCCCAAGGGTTCGGGAGATATAGGGCCGCAAAGTCGGTCCACATTCCCTATGGCGTTTCCCATGTTAAAGTTTCCCTATGGAGATTCCAATGTTAAATTTTCACCGGGACGAGGTCCACTTCTCCCGGTACTGTGACCCGGGTATAAGAGTGAGCCACACGCCCTTTGGTGAGCTCGTAGGGGAGGACTTGGGCTCTGCAACAACACCAGAAACGAGTCTCTAGCCCGAAAGGCACGCGAGATATAGAGACGCAAAGTCGGTGAAATTTCCTATGGCGATTTCAATGCATTTGACACTTAGACGATTTTTCATGCGGTTCCGCGCACTTTGTTCCGCGGCCACGGGCCCGCCGTAGCTCCAATCCTGACACATTTTGGCACACATAAACTAGAGATACTTGGCTTTCGAAATGAGCCCGGCTCGAATTTTTGTCACCCCGGGAAGGTGCATCGGGTGGGGGCATGTCGGTTTTGGTTTTGCCGCTCCTCGGCCGTGCAAGTGCGGAGCCTGCCCTTCCTAGAGGTAAGAGCCAAGTGTCCTGGGAGCTCCGCGAGCCTATCCCTCGGATCTTAGGTGCCTTGGCCGCGGAGCGGCAACCGTTCCAAAGTGCGGTCCGGCGGATTTGGACCGGGTCATGGTAACCGATTGCCCCAAACTCCCTAGGTAGATAGCCCTACATGTGCCCTTTCGAACGATGGTAGTCTTATTAGTGTGGCCCCAGGAGAACCGGAGATACGCGGGGCCAAAGTAGGTCATGGTAACCGATTTGGCCCCAAACTCCCTGGGTAGATAGCCCTATATGTGCCCTTTTCGAACGATGGTAGTCTTATTAGTGTGGCCCTAAGAGAACCGGAGATACGCGGGGCCAAGTAGGTCAAGATTTGGCCGCGAAGGTCCACTTTGGCCCGGTACCGAGCAGCCCGCCTTTCGTGGCGTACAAATTAAAGCCACTCACTTTGTAGAGGAGACTTGGGGCTCCACGAGGGTGTGAAAGCTAGTCTCTAGCCCCAAGGGTTCGGGAGATATAGGGCCGCAAAGTCGGTCCACATTCCCTATGGCGTTTCCCATGTTAAAGTTTCCCTATGGAGAATTCCATGTTAATTTTCACCGGGACGAGGTCCACTTCTCCCGGTACTGTGACCCGGGTATAAGAGTGAGCACACGCCCTTTGGTGAGCTCGTAGGGGAGGACTTGGGCTCTGCAACAACACCAGAAACGAGTCTCTAGCCCGAAAAGGCACGCGAGATATAGAGACGCAAAGTCGTGAACATTTCCTATGGCGATTTCAATGCATTTGACCACTTAGACGATTTTTCACTGCGGTTCCGCGCACTTTGTTCCGCGGCCACGGGCCCGCCGTAGCTCCAATCTGACACATTTTGGGCACACATAAACTAGAGATACTTGGCTTTCGAATGAGCCCGGGCTCGAATTTTGTCACCCCGGGAAGGTGCATCGGGTGGGGGCATGTCGGTTTTGGTTTTGCCGCTCCTCGGACCGTGCAAGTGCGGAGCCTGCCCTTCCTAGAGGTAAGAGCCAAGTGTCCTGGGAGCTCCGCGAGCCTATCCGCGGATCTTTAGGTGCCTTGGCCGCGGAGCGGCACCGTTCCAAAGTGCGGTCCGGCGGATTTGGACCGGGTCATGGTAACCGATTTGCCCCAAACTCCCTAGGTAGATAGCCCTACATGTGCCCTTTCGAACGATGGTGAGTCTTATTAGTGTGGCCCCCAGGAGAACCGGAGATACGCGGGGCCAAAGTAGGTCATGGTAACCGATTTGCCCCAAACTCCCTGGGTAAGAGCCCTATAGTGTGCCCTTTCGAACGATGGTAGTCTTATTAGTGTGGCCCTAAGAGAACCGGAGATACGCGGGCCAAAGTAGGTCAAGATTTGGCCGCGAAGGTCCACTTTGGCCCGGTACCGAGCAGCCGCCTTTCGTGGCGTACAAAATTAAAGCCACTCACTTTGTAGAGGAGACTTGGGGCTCCACGGGGTGGTGAAAGCTAGTCTCTAGCCCCAAGGGTTCGGGAGATATAGGGCCGCAAAGTCGGTCCACATTCCCTATGGCGTTTCCCATGTTAAAGTTTCCCTATGGAGATTCCAATGTTAAATTTTCACCGGGACGAGGTCCACTTCTCCCGGTACTGTGACCCGGGTATAAGAGTGAGCCACACGCCCTTTGGTGAGCTCGTAGGGGAGGACTTGGGCTCTGCAACAACACCAGAAACGAGTCTCTAGCCCGAAAGGCACGCGAGATATAGAGACGCAAAGTCGGTGAAATTTCCTATGGCGATTTCAATGCATTTGACACTTAGACGATTTTTCATGCGGTTCCGCGCACTTTGTTCCGCGGCCACGGGCCCGCCGTAGCTCCAATCCTGACACATTTTGGCACACATAAACTAGAGATACTTGGCTTTCGAATGAGCCCGGGCTCGAATTTTTGTCACCCCGGGAAGGTGCATCGGGTGGGGGCATGTCGGTTTTGGTTTTGCCGCTCCTCGGCCGTGCAAGTGCGGAGCCTGCCCTTCCTAGAGGTAAGAGCCAAGTGTCCTGGGAGCTCCGCGAGCCTATCCGCGGATCTTTAGGTGCCTTGGCCGCGGAGCGGCACCGTTCCAAAGTGCGGTCCGGCGGATTTGGACCGGGTCATGGTAACCGATTTGCCCCAAACTCCCTAGGTAGATAGCCCTACATGTGCCCTTTCGAACGATGGTAGTCTTATTAGTGTGGCCCCAGGAGAACCGGAGATACGCGGGGCCAAAGTAGGTCATGGTAACCGATTTGCCCCAAACTCCCTGGGTAGATAGCCCTATATGTGCCCTTTCGAACGATGGTAGTCTTATTAGTGTGGCCCTAAGAGAACCGGAGATACGCGGGGCCAAAGTAGGTCAAGATTTGGCCGCGAAGGTCCACTTTGGCCCGGTACCGAGCAGCCGCCTTTCGTGGCGTACAAAATTAAAGCCACTCACCCTTGTAGAGGAGGACTTGGGGCTCCACGAGGGTTGTGAAAGCTAGTCTCTAGCCCCAAAGGGTTCGGGAGATATAGGTCCGCAAAGTCGGTCCACATTCCCTATGCGTTTCACATGTTAAAGTTTCCCTATGGAGATTCAAATGTTAAATTTTCACCGGGACGAGGTCCACTTCTCCGGTACTGTGACCCGGGTATAAGAGTGAGCCACACGCCCTTTGGGTGAGCTCGTAGGGGAGGACTTGGGCTCTGCAACAACACCAGAAACGAGTCTCTAGCCCGAAAGGCACGCGAGATATAGAGACGCAAAGTCGGTGAAATTTTCCTATGGCGAGTTCAATGCATTTGACCCTTAGACGATTTTTCATGCGGTTCCGCGCACTTTGTTCCGCGGCCACGGGCCCGCCGTAGCTCCAATCCTGACACATTTTGGCACACATAAACTAGAGATACTTTGGCTTTCGAATGAGCCCGGGCTCGAATTTTGTCACCCCGGGAAGGTGCATCGGGTGGGGCATGTCGGTTTTGGTTTTGCCGCTCCTCGGGCCGTGGCAAGTGCGGAGCCTGCCCTTCCTAGAGGTAAGAGCCAAGTGTCCTGGGAGCGCCGCGAGCCTATCCGCGGATCTTTAGGTGCCTTGGCCGCGGAGCGGCACCGTTCCAAAGTGCGGTCCGGCGGATTTGGACCGGGTCATGGTAACCGATTTGCCCCAAACTCCCTAGGTAGATAGCCCTACATGTGCCCTTTCGAACGATGGTAGTCTTATTAGTGTGGCCCCAGGAGAACCGGAGATACGCGGGGCCAAAGTAGGTCATGGTAACCGATTTGCCCCAAACTCCCTGGGTAGATAGCCCTATATGTGCCCTTTCGAACGATGGTAGTCTTATTAGTGTGGCCCTAAGAGAACCGGAGATACGCGGGGCCAAAGTAGGTCAAGATTTGGGCCGCGAAGGTCCACTTTGGCCCGGTACCGAGGCAGCCGCCTTTCGTGGCGTACAAAATTAAAGCCACTCACTTTGTAGAGGAGACTTGGGGCTCCACGAGGGTGGTGAAAGCTAGTCTCTAGCCCCAAGGGTTCGGGAGATATAGGGCCGCAAAGTCGGTCCACATTCCCTATGGCGTTTCCCATGTTAAAGTTTCCCTATGGAGATTCCAATGTTAAATTTTCACCGGGACGAGGTCCACTTCTCCCGGTACTGTGACCCGGGTATAAGAGTGAGCCACACGCCCTTGGTGAGCTCGTAGGGGAGGACTTGGGCTCTGCAACAACACCAGAAACGAGTCTCTAGCCCGAAAGGCACGCGAGATATAGAGACGCAAAGTCGGTGAAATTTCCTATGGCGATTTCAATGCATTTGACCCTTAGACGATTTTTCATGCGGTTCCGCGCACTTTGTTCCGCGGCCACGGGCCCGCCGTAGCTCCAATCCTGACACATTTGGCACACATAAAACTAGAGATACTTGGCTTTCGAAATGAGCCCGGGCTCGAATTTTTGTCACCCCGGGAAGGTGCATCGGGTGGGGCATGTCGTTTTGGTTTTGCCGCTCCTCGGCCGTGGCAAGTGCGGAGCCTGCCCTTCCTAGAGGTAAGAGGCAAGTGTCCCTGGGAGCTCCGCGAGCCTATCCGCGGATCTTTAGGTGCCTTGGCCGCGGAGCGGCACCGTTCCAAAGTGCGGTCCGGCGGATTTGGACCGGGTCATGGTAACCGATTTGCCCCAAACTCCCTAGGTAGATAGCCCTACATGTGCCCTTTCGAACGATGGTAGTCTTATTAGTGTGGCCCCAGGAGAACCGGAGATACGCGGGGCCAAAGTAGGTCATGGTAACCGATTTGCCCCAAACTCCCTGGGTAGATAGCCCTATATGTGCCCTTTCGAACGATGGTAGTCTTATTAGTGTGGCCCTAAGAGAACCGGAGATACGCGGGGCCAAAGTAGGTCAAGATTTGGCCGCGAAGGTCCACTTTGGCCCGGTACCGAGCAGCCGCCTTTCGTGGCGTACAAAATTAAAGCCACTCACTTTGTAGAGGAGACTTGGGGCTCCACGAGGGTGGTGAAAGCTAGTCTCTAGCCCCAAGGGTTCGGGAGATATAGGGCCGCAAAGTCGGTCCACATTCCCTATGGCGTTTCCCATGTTAAAGTTTCCCTATGGAGATTCCAATGTTAAATTTTCACCGGGACGAGGTCCACTTCTCCCGGTACTGTGACCCGGGTATAAGAGTGAGCCACACGCCCTTTGGTGAGCTCGTAGGGGAGGACTTGGGCTCTGCAACAACACCAGAAACGAGTCTCTAGCCCGAAAGGCACGCGAGATATAGAGACGCAAAGTCGGTGAAATTTCCTATGGCGATTTCAATGCATTTGACACTTAGACGATTTTTCATGCGGTTCCGCGCACTTTGTTCCGCGGCCACGGGCCCGCCGTAGCTCCAATCCTGACACATTTTGGCACACATAAACTAGAGATACTTGGCTTTCGAATGAGCCCGGGCTCGAATTTTTGTCACCCCGGGAAGGTGCATCGGGTGGGGGCATGTCGGTTTTGGTTTTGCCGCTCCTCGGCCGTGCAAGTGCGGAGCCTGCCCTTCCTAGAGGTAAGAGCCAAGTGTCCTGGGAGCTCCGCGAGCCTATCCGCGGATCTTTAGGTGCCTTGGCCGCGGAGCGGCACCGTTCCAAAGTGCGGTCCGGCGGATTTGGACCGGGTCATGGTAACCGATTTGCCCCAAACTCCCTAGGTAGATAGCCCTACATGTGCCCTTTCGAACGATGGTAGTCTTATTAGTGTGGCCCCAGGAGAACCGGAGATACGCGGGGCCAAAGTAGGTCATGGTAACCGATTTGCCCCAAACTCCCTGGGTAGATAGCCCTATATGTGCCCTTTCGAACGATGGTAGTCTTATTAGTGTGGCCCTAAGAGAACCGGAGATACGCGGGGCCAAAGTAGGTCAAGATTTGGCCGCGAAGGTCCACTTTGGCCCGGTACCGAGCAGCCGCCTTTCGTGGCGTACAAAATTAAAGCCACTCACTTTGTAGAGGAGACTTGGGGCTCCACGAGGGTGGTGAAAGCTAGTCTCTAGCCCCAAGGGTTCGGGAGATATAGGGCCGCAAAGTCGGTCCACATTCCCTATGGCGTTTCCCATGTTAAAGTTTCCCTATGGAGATTCCAATGTTAAATTTTCACCGGGACGAGGTCCACTTCTCCCGGTACTGTGACCCGGGTATAAGAGTGAGCCACACGCCCTTTGGTGAGCTCGTAGGGGAGGACTTGGGCTCTGCAACAACACCAGAAACGAGTCTCTAGCCCGAAAGGCACGCGAGATATAGAGACGCAAAGTCGGTGAAATTTCCTATGCGATTTCAATGCATTTGACACCTTAGACGATTTTTCACTGCGGTTCCGCGCACTTTGTTTCCGCGGCCACGGGCCCGCCGTAGCTCCAATCCTGACACATTTTGCACACATAAACTAGAGATACTTGGGCTTTCGAATGAGCCCGGGCTCGAATTTTTGTCACCCCGGGAAGGTGCATCGGGGGGGGGCATGTCGGTTTTGGTTTTGCCGCTCCTCGGCCGTGCAAGTGCGGAGCCTGCCCTTCCTAGAGGTAAGAGCCAAGTGTCCCTGGGAGCTCCGCGAGCCTATCCGCGGATCTTTAGGTGCCTTGGCCGCGGAGCGGCACCGTTCCAAAGTGCGGTCCGGCGGATTTGGACCGGGTCATGGTAACCGATTTGCCCCAAACTCCCTAGGTAGATAGCCCTACATGTGCCCTTTCGAAGGATGGTAGTCTTATTAGTGTGGCCCAGGAGAAACGAGATACGCGGGGCCAAAGTAGGTCATGGTAACCGATTTGCCCCAAACTCCCTGGGTAGATAGCCCTATATGTGCCCTTCGAACGATGGTAGTCTTATTAGTGTGGCCCTAAGAGAACCGGAGATACGCGGGGCCAAAGTAGGTCAAGATTTGGCCGCGAAGGTCCACTTTGGCCCGGTACCGAGCAGCCGCCTTTCGTGGCGTACAAAATTAAAGCCACTCACTTTGTAGAGGAGACTTGGGGCTCCACGAGGGTGGTGAAAGCTAGTCTCTAGCCCCAAGGGTTCGGGAGATATAGGGCCGCAAAGTCGGTCCACATTCCCTATGGCGTTTCCATGTTAAAGTTTCCCTATGGAGATTCCAATGTAAATTTTCACCGGGACGAGGTCCACTTCTCCCCGGTACTGTGACCCGGGTATAAGAGTGAGCCACACGCCCTTTGGTGAGCTCGTAGGGGAGGACTTGGGCTCTGCAACAACACCAGAAACGAGTCTCTAGCCCGAAGGCACGCGAGATATAGAGACGCAAAGTCGGTGAAATTTCCTATGGCGATTTCAATGCATTTGACCCTTAGACGATTTTTCATGCGGTTCCGCGCACTTTGTTCCGCGGCCACGGGCCCGCCGTAGCTCCAATCCTGACACATTTTGGCACACATAAACTAGAGGATACTTGGCTTATCGAATGAGCCCGGGCTCGAATTTTTGTCAACCCCGGGAAGGTGCATCGGGTGGGGGGCATGTCGGTTTTTTGGTTTTTGCCGCTCCTCGGGCCGTGCAAGTGCGGAGCCTGCCCTTCCTAGAGGTAAGAGCCAAGTGTCCTGGGAGCTCCGCGAGCCTATCCGCGGATTTTTAGGTGCCTTGGCCGCGGAGCGGCACCGTTCCAAAGTGCGGTCTGGCGGATTTGGACCGGTCATGGTAACCGATTTGCCCCAAACTCCCTAGGTAGATAGCCCTACATGTGCCCTTTCGAACGATGGTAGTCTTATTAGTGTGGCCCCAGGAGAACCGGAGATACGCGGGGCCAAAGTAGGTCATGGTAACCGATTTGCCCCAAACTCCCTGGGTAGATAGCCCTATATGTGCCCTTTCGAACGATGGTAGTCTTATTAGTGTGGCCCTAAGAGAACCGGAGATACGCGGGGCCAAAGTAGGTCAGATTTGGCCGCGAAGGTCCACTTTGGCCCGGTACAGAGCAGCCGCCTTTCGTGGCGTACAAAATTAAAGCCACTCACTTTGTAGAGGAGACTTGGGGCTCCACGGGGGTGGTGAAAGCTAGTCTCTAGCCCCAAGGGTTCGGGAGATATAGGCCGCAAAGTCGGTCCACATTCCCTATGGCGTTTCCCATGTTAAGTTTCCCTATGGAGATTCCAATGTTAAATTTTCACCGGGACGAGGTCCACTTCTCCCGTTACTGTGACCCGGGTAAAGAGTGAGCCACACGCCCTTTGGTGAGCTCGTAGGGGAGGACTTGGGCTCTGCAACAACACCAGAAACGAGTCTCTAGCCGAAAGGCACGCGAGATATAGAGACGCAAAGTCGGTGAAATTTCCTATGGCGATTCAATGCATTGACACTTAGACGATTTTCATGGCGGTTCCCGCGCACTTTGTTCGCGCCACGGGCCCGACGTAGCTCCAATCCTGACACATTTTGGCACACATAAACTAGAGATACTTGGCTTTCGAATGAGCCCGGGCTCGAATTTTTGTCACCCCGGAAGGTGCATCGGGTGGGGGCATGTCGGTTTTGGTTTTGCCGCTCCTCGGCCGTGCAAAGTGCGGAGCCTGCCCTTCCTAGAGGTAAGAGCCAAGTGTCCTGGGAGCTCCGCGAGCCTATCCGCGGATCTTTAGGTGCCTTGGCCGCGGAGCGGCACCGTTCCAAAGTGCGGTCCGGCGGATTGGACCGGGTCATGGTAACCGATTTGCCCCAAACTCCCTAGGTAGATAGCCCTACATGTGCCCTTTCGAACGATGGTAGGCTTATTAGTGTGGCCCCAGGAGAACCGGAGATACGCGGGGCCAAGTAGGTCATGGTAACCGATTTGCCCCAAACTCCCTGGGTAGATAGCCCTATATGTGCCCTTTCGAACGATGGTAGTCTTATTAGTGTGGCCCTAAGAGAACCGGAGATACGCGGGGCCAAAGTAGGTCAAGATTTGGCCGCGAAGGTCCACTTTGGGCCCGGGTACCGAGCAGCCGCCTTTCGTGGCGTACAAAATTAAAGCCACTCACTTTGTAGAGGAGACTTGGGGCTCCACGAGGGTGGTGAAAGCTAGTCTCTAGCCCCAAGGGTTCGGGAGATATAGGGCCGCAAAGTCGGTCCACATTCCCTATGGCGTTTCCCATGTTAAAGTTTCCCTATGGAGATTCCAATGTTAAATTTTCACCGGGACGAGGTCCACTTCTCCCGGTACTGTGACCCGGGTATAAGAGTGAGCCCCACGCCCTTTGGTGAGCTCGTAGGGGAGGACTTGGGCTCTGCAACAACACCAGAAACGAGTCTCTAGCCCGAAAGGCACGCGAGATATAGAGACGCAAAGTCGGTGAAATTTCCTATGGCGATTTCAATGCATTTGACACTTAGACGATTTTTCATGCGGTTCCGCGCACTTTGTTCCGCGGCCACGGGCCCGCCGTAGCTCCAATCCTGACACATTTTGGCACACATAAACTAGAGATACTTGGCTTTCGAATGAGCCCGGGCTCGAATTTTTGTCACCCCGGGAAGGTGCATCGGGTGGGGGCATGTCGGTTTTGGTTTGCCGCTCCTCGGCCGTGCAAGTGCGGAGCCTGCCCTTCCTAGAGGTAAGAGCCAAGTGTCCTGGGAGCTCCGCGAGCCTATCCGCGGATCTTTAGGTGCCTTGGCCGCGGAGCGGCACCGTTCCAAAGTGCGGTCCGGCGGATTTGGACCGGGTCATGGTAACCGATTTGCCCCAAACTCCCTAGGTAGATAGCCCTACATGTGCCCTTTCGAACGATGGTAGTCTTATTAGTGTGGCCCCAGGAGAACCGGAGATACGCGGGGCCAAAGTAGGTCATGGTAACCGATTTGCCCCAAACTCCCTGGGTAGATAGCCCTATATGTGCCCTTTCGAACGATGGTAGTCTTATTAGTGTGGCCCTAAGAGAACCGGAGATACGCGGGGCCAAAGTAGGTCAAGATTTGGCCGCGAAGGTCCACTTTGGCCCGGTACCGAGCAGCCGCCTTTCGTGGCGTACAAAATTAAAGCCACTCACTTTGTAGAGGAGACTTGGGGCTCCACGAGGGTGGTGAAAGCTAGTCTCTAGCCCAAGGGTTCGGGAGATATAGGGCCGCAAAGTCGGTCCACATTCCCTATGGCGTTTCCCATGTTAAAGTTTCCCTATGGAGATTCCCAATGTTAAATTTTCACCGGGACGAGGTCCACTTCTCCCGGTACTGTGACCCGGGTATAAGAGTGAGCCACACGCCCTTTGGTGAGCTCGTAGGGGAGGACTTGGGCTCTGCAACAACACCAGAAACGAGTCTCTAGCCCGAAAGGCACGCGAGATATAGAGACGCAAAGTCGGTGAAATTTCCTATGGCGATTTCAATGCATTTGACACTTAGACGATTTTTCATGCGGTTCCGCGCACTTTGTTCCGCGGCCACGGGCCCGCCGTAGCTCAATCCTGACACATTTTGGCACACATAAACTAGAGATACTTGGCTTTCGAATGAGCCCGGGCTCGAATTTTTGTCACCCCGGGAAGGTGCATCGGGTGGGGGCATGTCGGTTTTGGTTTTGCCGCTCCTCGGCCGTGCAAGTGCGGAGCCTGCCCTTCCTAGAGGTAAGAGCCAAGTGTCCTGGGAGCTCCGCGAGCCTATCCGCGGATCTTTAGGTGCCTTGGCCGCGGAGCGGCACCGTTCCAAAGTGCGGTCCGGCGGATTTGGACCGGGTCATGGTAACCGATTTGCCCCAAACTCCCTAGGTAGATAGCCCTACATGTGCCCTTTCGAACGATGGTAGTCTTATTAGTGTGGCACCAGGAGAACCGGAGATACGCGGGGCCAAAGTAGGTCATGGTAACCGATTTGCCCCAAACTCCCTGGGTAGATAGCCCTATATGTGCCCTTTCGAACGATGGTAGTCTTATTAGTGTGGCCCTAAGAGAACCGGAGATACGCGGGGCCAAAGTAGGTCAAGATTTGGCCGCGAAGGTCCACTTTGGCCCGGTACCGAGCAGCCGCCTTTCGTGGCGTACAAAATTAAAGCCACTCACTTTGTAGAGGAGACTTGGGGCTCCACGAGGGTGGTGAAAGCTAGTCTCTAGCCCCAAGGGTTCGGGAGATATAGGGCCGCAAAGTCGGTCCACATTCCCTATGGCGTTTCCCATGTTAAAGTTTCCCTATGGAGATTCCAATGTTAAATTTTCACCGGGACGAGGTCCACTTCTCCCGGTACTGTGACCCGGGTATAAGAGTGAGCCACACGCCCTTTGGTGAGCTCGTAGGGGAGGACTTGGGCTCTGCAACAACACCAGAAACGAGTCTCTAGCCCGAAAGGCACGCGAGATATAGAGACGCAAAGTCGGTGAAAATTTCCTATGGCGATTTCAATGCATTTGACACTTAGACGATTTTTCATGCGGTTCCGCGCACTTTGTTCCGCGGCCACGGGCCCGCCGTAGCTCCAATCCTGGACACATTTTGGCACACATAAACTAGAGATACTTGGCTTTCGAATGAGCCCCGGGCTCGAATTTTTGTCACCCCGGGAAGGTGCATCGGGTGGGGGCATGTCGGTTTTGGTTTTGCCGCTCCTCGGCCGTGCAAGTGCGGAGCCTGCCCTTCCTAGAGGTAAGAGCCAAGTGTCCTGGGAGCTCCGCGAGCCTATCCGCGGATCTTTAGGTGCCTTGGCCGCGGAGCGGCACCGTTCCAAAGTGCGGTCCGGCGGATTTGGACCGGGTCATGGTAACCGATTTGCCCCAAACTCCCTAGGTAGATAGCCCTACATGTGCCCTTTCGAACGATGGTAGTCTTATTAGTGTGGCCCCAGGAGAACCGGAGATACGCGGGGCCAAAGTAGGTCATGGTAACCGATTTGCCCCAAACTCCCTGGGTAGATAGCCCTATATGTGCCCTTTCGAACGATGGTAGTCTTATTAGTGTGGCCCTAAGAGAACCGGAGATACGCGGGGCCAAAGTAGGTCAAGATTTGGCCGCGAAGGTCCACTTTGGCCCGGTACCGAGCAGCCGCCTTTCGTGGCGTACAAAATTAAAGCCACTCACTTTGTAGAGGAGACTTGGGGCTCCACGAGGGTGGTGAAAGCTAGTCTCTAGCCCCAAGGGTTCGGGAGATATAGGGCCGCAAAGTCGGTCCACATTCCCTATGGCGTTTCCCATGTTAAAGTTTCCCTATGGAGATTCCAATGTTAAATTTTCACCGGGACGAGGTCCACTTCTCCCGGTACTGTGACCCGGGTATAAGAGTGAGCCACACGCCCTTTGGTGAGCTCGTAGGGGAGGACTTGGGCTCTGCAACAACACCAGAAACGAGTCTCTAGCCCGAAAGGCACGCGAGATATAGAGACGCAAAGTCGGTGAAATTTCCTATGGCGATTTCAATGCATTTGACACTTAGACGATTTTTCATGCGGTTCCGCGCACTTTGTTCCGCGGCCACGGGCCCGCCGTAGCTCCAATCCTGACACATTTTGGCACACATAAACTAGAGATACTTGGCTTTCGAATGAGCCCGGGCTCGAATTTTTGTCACCCCGGGAAGGTGCATCGGGTGGGGGCATGTCGGTTTTGGTTTTGCCGCTCCTCGGCCGTGCAAGTGCGGAGCCTGCCCTTCCTAGAGGTAAGAGCCAAGTGTCCTGGGAGCTCCGCGAGCCTATCCGCGGATCTTTAGGTGCCTTGGCCGCGGAGCGGCACCGTTCCAAAGTGCGGTCCGGCGGATTTGGACCGGGTCATGGTAACCGATTTGCCCCAAACTCCCTAGGTAGATAGCCCTACATGTGCCCTTTCGAACGATGGTAGTCTTATTAGTGTGGCCCCAGGAGAAACGGAGATACGCGGGGCCAAAGTAGGTCATGGTAACCGATTTGCCCCAAACTCCCTGGGTAGATAGCCCTATATGTGCCCTTTCGAACGATGGTAGTCTTATTAGTGTGGCCCTAAGAGAACCGGAGATACGCGGGGCCAAAGTAGGTCAAGATTTGGCCGCGAAGGTCCACTTTGGCCCGGTACCGAGCAGCCGCCTTTCGTGGCGTACAAAATTAAAGCCACTCACTTTGTAGAGGAGACTTGGGGCTCCACGGGGGTGGTGAAAGCTAGTCTCTAGCCCCAAGGGTTCGGGAGATATAGGGCCGCAAAGTCGGTCCACATTCCCTATGGCGTTTCCCATGTTAAAGTTTCCCTATGGAGATTCCAATGTTAAATTTTCACCGGGACGAGGTCCACTTCTCCCGTTACTGTGACCCGGGTATAAGAGTGAGCCACACGCCCTTTGGTGAGCTCGTAGGGGAGGACTTGGGCTCTGCAACAACACCAGAAACGAGTCTCTAGCCCGAAAGGCACGCGAGATATAGAGACGCAAAGTCGGTGAAATTTCCTATGGCGATTTCAATGCATTTGACACTTAGACGATTTTTCATGCGGTTCCGCGCACTTGTTCCGCGGCCACGGGCCCGCCGTAGCTCCAATCCTGACACATTTTGGCACACATAAACTAGAGATACTTGGCTTTCGAATGAGCCCGGGCTCGAATTTTTGTCACCCCGGGAAGGTGCATCGGGTGGGGGCATGTCGGTTTTGGTTTTGCCGCTCCTCGGCCGTGCAAGTGCGGAGCCTGCCCTTCCTAGAGGTAAGAGCCAAGTGTCCTGGGAGCTCCGCGAGCCTATCCGCGGATCTTTAGGTGCCTTGGCCGCGGAGCGGCACCGTTCCAAAGTGCGGTCCGGCGGATTTGGACCGGGTCATGGTAACCGATTTGCCCCAAACTCCCTAGGTAGATAGCCCTACATGTGCCCTTTCGAACGATGGTAGGCCTTATTAGTGTGGCCCCAGGAGAACCGGAGATACGCGGGGCCAAAGTAGGTCATGGTAACCGATTTGCCCCAAACTCCCTGGGTAGATAGCCCTATATGTGCCCTTTCGAACGATGGTAGTCTTATTAGTGTGGCCCTAAGAGAACCGGAGATACGCGGGGCCAAAGTAGGTCAAGATTTGGCCGCGAAGGTCCACTTGGGCCCGGTACCGAGCAGCCGCCTTTCGTGGCGTACAAAATTAAAGCCACTCACTTTGTAGAGGAGACTTGGGGCTCCACGAGGGTGGTGAAAGCTAGTCTCTAGCCCCAAGGGTTCGGGAGATATAGGGCCGCAAAGTCGGTCCACATTCCCTATGGCGTTTCCCATGTTAAAGTTTCCCTATGGAGATTCCAATGTTAAATTTTCACCGGGACGAGGTCCACTTCTCCCGGTACTGTGACCCGGGTATAAGAGTGAGCCACACGCCCTTTGGTGAGCTCGTAGGGGAGGACTTGGGCTCTGCAACAACACCAGAAACGAGTCTCTAGCCCGAAAGGCACGCAAGATATAGAGACGCAAAGTCGGTGAAATTTCCTATGGCGATTTCAATGCATTTGACACTTAGACGATTTTTCATGCGGTTCCGCGCACTTTGTTCCGCGGCCACGGGCCCGCCGTAGCTCCAATCCTGACACATTTTGGCACACATAAACTAGAGATACTTGGCTTTCGAATGAGCCCGGGCTCGAATTTTTGTCACCCCGGGAAGGTGCATCGGGTGGGGGCATGTCGGTTTTGGTTTTGCCGCTCCTCGGCCGTGCAAGTGCGGAGCCTGCCCTTCCTAGAGGTAAGAGCCAAGTGTCCTGGGAGCTCCGCGAGCCTATCCGCGGATCTTTAGGTGCCTTGGCCGCGGAGCGGCACCGTTCCAAAGTGCGGTCCGGCGGATTTGGACCGGGTCATGGTAACCGATTTGCCCCAAACTCCCTAGGTAGATAGCCCTACATGTGCCCTTTCGAACGATGGTAGTCTTATTAGTGTGGCCCCAGGAGAACCGGAGATACGCGGGGCCAAAGTAGGTCATGGTAACCGATTTGCCCCAAACTCCCTGGGTAGATAGCCCTATATGTGCCCTTTCGAACGATGGTAGTCTTATTAGTGTGGCCCTAAGAGAACCGGAGATACGCGGGGCCAAAGTAGGTCAAGATTTGGCCGCGAAGGTCCACTTTGGCCCCGGTACCGAGCAGCCGCCTTTCGTGGCGTACAAAATTAAAGCCACTCACTTTGTAGAGGAGACTTGGGGCTCCACGAGGGTGGTGAAAGCTAGTCTCTAGCCCCAAGGGTTCGGGAGATATAGGGCCGCAAAGTCGGTCCACATTCCCTATGGCGTTTCCCATGTTAAAGTTTCCCTATGGAGATTCCAATGTTAAATTTTCACCGGGACGAGGTCCACTTCTCCCGGTACTGTGACCCGGGTATAAGAGTGAGCCACACGCCCTTTGGTGAGCTCGTAGGGGAGGACTTGGGCTCTGCAACAACACCAGAAACGAGTCTCTAGCCCGAAAGGCACGCGAGATATAGAGACGCAAAGTCGGTGAAATTTCCTATGGCGATTTCAATGCATTTGACACTTAGACGATTTTTCATGCGGTTCCGCGCACTTTGTTCCGCGGCCACGGGCCCGCCGTAGCTCCAATCCTGACACATTTTGGCACACATAAACTAGAGATACTTGGCTTTCGAATGAGCCCGGGCTCGAATTTTTGTCACCCCGGGAAGGTGCATCGGGTGGGGGCATGTCGGTTTTGGTTTTGCCGCTCCTCGGCCGTGCAAGTGCGGAGCCTGCCCTTCCTAGAGGTAAGAGCCAAGTGTCCTGGGAGCTCCGCGAGCCTATCCGCGGATCTTTAGGTGCCTTGGCCGCGGAGCGGCACCGTTCCAAAGTGCGGTCCGGCGGATTTGGACCGGGTCATGGTAACCGATTTGCCCAAACTCCCTAGGTAGATAGCCCTACATGTGCCCTTTCGAACGATGGTAGTCTTATTAGTGTGGCACCAGGAGAACCGGAGATACGCGGGGCCAAAGTAGGTCATGGTAACCGATTTGCCCCAAACTCCCTGGGTAGATAGCCCTATATGTGCCCTTTCGAACGATGGTAGTCTTATTAGTGTGGCCCTAAGAGAACCGGAGATACGCGGGGCCAAAGTAGGTCAAGATTTGGCCGCGAAGGTCCACTTTGGCCCGGTACCGAGCAGCCGCCTTTCGTGGCGTACAAAATTAAAGCCACTCACTTTGTAGAGGAGACTTGGGGCTCCACGAGGGTGGTGAAAGCTAGTCTCTAGCCCCAAGGGTTCGGGAGATATAGGGCCGCAAAGTCGGTCCACATTCCCTATGGCGTTTCCCATGTTAAAGTTTCCCTATGGAGATTCCAATGTTAAATTTTCACCGGGACGAGGTCCACTTCTCCCGGTACTGTGACCCGGGTATAAGAGTGAGCCACACGCCCTTTGGTGAGCTCGTAGGGGAGGACTTGGGCTCTGCAACAACACCAGAAACGAGTCTCTAGCCCGAAAGGCACGCGAGATATAGAGACGCAAAGTCGGTGAAATTTCCTATGGCGATTTCAATGCATTTGACACTTAGACGATTTTTCATGCGGTTCCGCGCACTTTGTTCCGCGGCCACGGGCCCGCCGTAGCTCCAATCCTGACACATTTTGGCACACATAAACTAGAGATACTTGGCTTTCGAATGAGCCCGGGCTCGAATTTTTGTCACCCCGGGAAGGTGCATCGGGTGGGGGCATGTCGGTTTTGGTTTTGCCGCTCCTCGGCCGTGCAAGTGCGGAGCCTGCCCTTCCTAGAGGTAAGAGCCAAGTGTCCTGGGAGCTCCGCGAGCCTATCCGCGGATCTTTAGGTGCCTTGGCCGCGGAGCGGCACCGTTCCAAAGTGCGGTCCGGCGGATTTGGACCGGGTCATGGTAACCGATTTGCCCCAAACTCCCTAGGTAGATAGCCCTACATGTGCCCTTTCGAACGATGGTAGTCTTATTAGTGTGGCCCCAGGAGAACCGGAGATACGCGGGGCCAAAGTAGGTCATGGTAACCGATTTGCCCCAAACTCCCTGGGTAGATAGCCCTATATGTGCCCTTTCGAACGATGGTAGTCTTATTAGTGTGGCCCTAAGAGAAACCGGAGATACGCGGGGCCAAAGTAGGTCAAGATTTGGCCGCGAAGGTCCACTTTGGCCCGGTACCGAGCAGCCGCCTTTCGTGGCGTACAAAATTAAAGCCACTCACTTTGTAGAGGAGACTTGGGGCTCCACGAGGGTGGTGAAAGCTAGTCTCTAGCCCCAAGGGTTCGGGAGATATAGGGCCGCAAAGTCGGTCCACATTCCCTATGGCGTTTCCCATGTTAAAGTTTCCCTATGGAGATTCCAATGTTAAATTTTCACCGGGACGAGGTCCACTTCTCCCGGTACTGTGACCCGGGTATAAGAGTGAGCCACACGCCCTTTGGTGAGCTCGTAGGGGAGGACTTGGGCTCTGCAACAACACCAGAAACGAGTCTCTAGCCCGAAAGGCACGCGAGATATAGAGACGCAAAGTCGGTGAAATTTCCTATGGCGATTTCAATGCATTTGACACTTAGACGATTTTTCATGCGGTTCCGCGCACTTTGTTTCGCGGCCACGGGCCCGCCGTAGCTCCAATCCTGACACATTTTGGCACACATAAACTAGAGATACTTGGCTTTCGAATGAGCCCGGGCTCGAATTTTTGTCACCCCGGGAAGGTGCATCGGGTGGGGGCATGTCGGTTTGGTTTTGCCGCTCCTCGGCCGTGCAAGTGCGGAGCCTGCCCTTCCTAGAGGTAAGAGCCAAGTGTCCTGGGAGCTCCGCGAGCCTATCCGCGGATCTTTAGGTGCCTTGGCCGCGGAGCGGCACCGTTCCAAAGTGCGGTCCGGCGGATTTGGACCGGGTCATGGTAACCGATTTGCCCCAAACTCCCTAGGTAGATAGCCCTACATGTGCCCTTTCGAACGATGGTAGTCTTATTAGTGTGGCCCCAGGATAACCGGAGATACGCGGGGCCAAAGTAGGTCATGGTAACCGATTTGCCCCAAACTCCCTGGGTAGATAGCCCTATATGTGCCCTTTCGAACGATGGTAGTCTTATTAGTGTGGCCCTAAGAGAAACGGAGATACGCGGGGCCAAAGTAGGTCAAGATTTGGCCGCGAAGGTCCACTTTGGCCCGGTACCGAGCAGCCGCCTTTCGTGGCGTACAAAATTAAAGCCACTCACTTTGTAGAGGAGACTTGGGGCTCCACGAGGGTGGTGAAAGCTAGTCTCTAGCCCCAAGGGTTCGGGAGATATAGGGCCGCAAAGTCGGTCCACATTCCCTATGGCGTTTCCCATGTTAAAGTTTCCCTATGGAGATTCCAATGTTAAATTTTCACCGGGACGAGGTCCACTTCTCCCGTACTGTGACCCGGGTATAAGAGTGAGCCACACGCCCTTTGGTGAGCTCGTAGGGGAGGACTTGGGCTCTGCACAACACCAGAAACGAGTCTCTAGCCCGAAAGGCACGCGAGATATAGAGACGCAAAGTCGGTGAAATTTCCTATGGCGATTTCAATGCATTTGACACTTAGACGATTTTTCACGCGGTTCCGCGCACTTTGTTCCGTGGCCACGGGCCCGCCGTAGCTCCAATCCTGACACATTTTGGCACACATAAACTAGAGATACTTGGCTTTCGATGAGCCCGGGCTCGAATTTTTGTCACCCCGGGAAGGTGCATCGGGTGGGGGCATGTCGGTTTTGGTTTTGCCGCTCCTCGGCCGTGCAAGTGCGGAGCCTGCCCTTCCTAGAGGTAAGAGCCAAGTGTCCTGGGAGCTCCGCGAGCCTATCCGCGGATCTTTAGGTGCCTTGGCCGCGGAGCGGCACCGTTCCAAAGTGCGGTCCGGCGGATTTGGACCGGGTCATGGTAACCGATTTGCCCCAAACTCCCTAGGTAGATAGCCCTACATGTGCCCTTTCGAACGATGGTAGTCTTATTAGTGTGGCCCCAGGAGAACCGGAGATACGCGGGGCCAAGTAGGTCATGGTAACCGATTTGCCCCAAACTCCCTGGGTAGATAGCCCTATATGTGCCCTTTCGAACGATGGTAGTCTTATTAGTGTGGCCCTAAGAGAACCGGAGATACGCGGGGCCAAAGTAGGTCAAGATTTGGCCGCGAAGGTCCACTTTGGCCCGGTACCGAGCAGCTGCCTTTCGTGGCGTACAAAATTAAAGCCACTCACTTTGTAGAGGAGACTTGGGGCTCCACGAGGGTGGTGAAAGCTAGTCTCTAACCCCAAGGGTTCAGGAGATATAGGGCCGCAAAGTCGGTCCACATTCCCTATGGCGTTTCCCATGTTAAAGTTTCCCTATGGAGATTCCAATGTTAAATTTTCACCGGGACGAGGTCCACTTCTCCCGGTACTGTGACCCGGGTATAAGAGTGAGCCACACGCCCTTTGGTGAGCTCGTAGGGGAGGACTTGGGCTCTGCAACAACACCAGAAACGAGTCTCTAGCCCGAAAGGCACGCGAGATATAGAGACGCAAAGTCGGTGAAATTTCCTATGGCGATTTCAATGCATTTGACACTTAGACGATTTTTCATGCGGTTCCGCGCACTTTGTTCCGCGGCCACGGGCCCGCCGTAGCTCCAATCCTGACACATTTTGGCACACATAAACTAGAGATACTTGGCTTTCGAATGAGCCCGGGCTCGAATTTTTGTCACCCCGGGAAGGTGCATCGGGTGGGGGCATGTCGGTTTTGGTTTTGCCGCTCCTCGGCCGTGCAAGTGCGGAGCCTGCCCTTCCTAGAGGTAAGAGCCAAGTGTCCTGGGAGCTCCGCGAGCCTATCCGCGGATCTTTAGGTGCCTTGGCCGCGGAGCGGCACCGTTCCAAAGTGCGGTCCGGCGGATTTGGACCGGGTCATGGTAACCGATTTGCCCCAAACTCCCTAGGTAGATAGCCCTACATGTGCCCTTTCGAACGATGGTAGTCTTATTAGTGTGGCCCCAGGAGAACCGGAGATACGCGGGGCCAAAGTAGGTCATGGTAACCGATTTGCCCCAAACTCCCTGGGTAGATAGCCCTATATGTGCCCTTTCGAACGATGGTAGTCTTATTAGTGTGGCCCTAAGAGAACCGGAGATACGCGGGGCCAAAGTAGGTCAAGATTTGGCCGCGAAGGTCCACTTTGGCCCGGTACCGAGCAGCCGCCTTTCGTGGCGTACAAAATTAAAGCCACTCACTTTGTAGAGGAGACTTGGGGCTCCACGAGGGTGGTGAAAGCTAGTCTCTAGCCCCAAGGGTTCGGGAGATATAGGGCCGCAAAGTCGGTCCACATTCCCTATGGCGTTTCCCATGTTAAAGTTTCCCTATGGCGATTCCAATGTTAAATTTTCACCGGGACGAGGTCCACTTCTCCCGGTACTGTGACCCGGGTATAAGAGTGAGCCACACGCCCTTTGGTGAGCTCGTAGGGGAGGACTTGGGCTCTGCAACAACACCAGAAACGAGTCTCTAGCCCGAAAGGCACGCGAGATATAGAGACGCAAAGTCGGTGAAATTTCCTATGGCGATTTCAATGCATTTGACACTTAGACGATTTTTCATGCGGTTCCGCGCACTTTGTTCCGCGGCCACGGGCCCGCCGTAGCTCCAATCCTGACACATTTTGGCACACATAAACTAGAGATACTTGGCTTTCGAATGAGCCCGGGCTCGAATTTTTGTCACCCCGGGAAGGTGCATCGGGTGGGGGGCATGTCGGTTTTGGTTTTGCCGCTCCTCGGCCGTGCAAGTGCGGAGCCTGCCCTTCCTAGAGGTAAGAGCCAAGTGTCCTGGGAGCTCCGCGAGCCTATCCGCGGATCTTTAGGTGCCTTGGCCGCGGAGCGGCACCGTTCCAAAGTGCGGTCCGGCGGATTTGGACCGGGTCATGGTAACCGATTTGCCCCAAACTCCCTAGGTAGATAGCCCTACATGTGCCCTTTCGAACGATGGTAGTCTTATTAGTGTGGCCCCAGGAGAACCGGAGATACGCGGGGCCAAAGTAGGTCATGGTAACCGATTTGCCCCAAACTCCCTGGGTAGATAGCCCTATATGTGCCCTTTCGAACGATGGTAGTCTTATTAGTGTGGCCCTAAGAGAACCGGAGATACGCGGGGCCAAAGTAGGTCAAGATTTGGCCGCGAAGGTCCACTTTGGCCCGGTACCGAGCAGCCGCCTTTCGTGGCGTACAAAATTAAAGCCACTCACTTTGTAGAGGAGACTTGGGGCTCCACGAGGGTGGTGAAAGCTAGTCTCTAGCCCCAAGGGTTCGGGAGATATAGGGCCGCAAAGTCGGTCCACATTCCCTATGGCGTTTCCCATGTTAAAGTTTCCCTATGGAGATTCCAATGTTAAATTTTCACCGGGACGAGGTCCACTTCTCCCGGTACTGTGACCCGGGTATAAGAGTGAGCCACACGCCCTTTGGTGAGCTCGTAGGGGAGGACTTGGGCTCTGCAACAACACCAGAAACGAGTCTCTAGCCCGAAAGGCACGCGAGATATAGAGACGCAAAGTCGGTGAAATTTCCTATGGCGATTTCAATGCATTTGACACTTAGACGATTTTTCATGCGGTTCCGCGCACTTTGTTCCGCGGCCACGGGCCCGCCGTAGCTCCAATCCTGACACATTTTGGCACACATAAACTAGAGATACTTGGCTTTCGAATGAGCCCGGGATCGAATTTTTGTCACCCCGGGAGGTGCATCGGGTGGGGGCATGTCGGTTTTGGTTTTGCCGCTCCTCGGCCGTGCAAGTGCGGAGCCTGCCCTTCCTAGAGGTAAGAGCCAAGTGTCCTGGGAGCTCCGCGAGCCTATCCGCGGATCTTTAGGTGCCTTGGCCGCGGAGCGGCACCGTTCCAAAGTGCGGTCCGGCGGATTTGGACCGGGTCATGGTAACCGATTTGCCCCAAACTCCCTAGGTAGATAGCCCTACATGTGCCCTTTCGAACGATGGTAGTCTTATTAGTGTGGCCCCAGGAGAACCGGAGATACGCGGGGCCAAAGTAGGTCATGGTAACCGATTTGCCCCAAACTCCCTGGGTAGATAGCCCTATATGTGCCCTTTCGAACGATGGTAGTCTTATTAGTGTGGCCCTAAGAGAACCGGAGATACGCGGGGCCAAAGTAGGTCAAGATTTGGCCGCGAAGGTCCACTTTGGCCCGGTACCGAGCAGCCGCCTTTCGTGGCGTACAAAATTAAAGCCACTCACTTTGTAGAGGAGACTTGGGGCTCCACGAGGGTGGTGAAAGCTAGTCTCTAGCCCCAAGGGTTCGGGAGATATAGGGCCGCAAAGTCGGTCCACATTCCCTATGGCGTTTCCCATGTTAAAGTTTCCCTATGGAGATTCCAATGTTAAATTTTCACCGGGACGAGGTCCACTTCTCCCGGTACTGTGACCCGGGTATAAGAGTGAGCCACACGCCCTTTGGTGAGCTCGTAGGGGAGGACTTGGGCTCTGCAACAACACCAGAAACGAGTCTCTAGCCCGAAAGGCACGCGAGATATAGAGACGCAAAGTCGGTGAAATTTCCTATGGCGATTTCAATGCATTTGACACTTAGACGATTTTTCATGCGGTTCCGCGCACTTTGTTCCGCGGCCACGGGCCCGCCGTAGCTCCAATCCTGACACATTTTGGCACACATAAACTAGAGATACTTGGCTTTCGAATGAGCCCGGGCTCGAATTTTTGTCACCCCCGGGAAGGTGCATCGGGTGGGGGCATGTCGGTTTTGGTTTTGCCGCTCCTCGGCCGTGCAAGTGCGGAGCCTGCCCTTCCTAGAGGTAAGAGCCAAGTGTCCTGGGAGCTCCGCGAGCCTATCCGCGGATCTTTAGGTGCCTTGGCCGCGGAGCGGCACCGTTCCAAAGTGCGGTCCGGCGGATTTGGACCGGGTCATGGTAACCGATTTGCCCCAAACTCCCTAGGTAGATAGCCCTACATGTGCCCTTTCGAACGATGGTAGTCTTATTAGTGTGGCACCAGGAGAACCGGAGATACGCGGGGCCAAAGTAGGTCATGGTAACCGATTTGCCCCAAACTCCCTGGGTAGATAGCCCTATATGTGCCCTTTCGAACGATGGTAGTCTTATTAGTGTGGCCCTAAGAGAACCGGAGATACGCGGGGCCAAAGTAGGTCAAGATTTGGCCGCGAAGGTCCACTTTGGCCCGGGACCGAGCAGCCGCCTTTCGTGGCGTACAAAATTAAAGCCACTCACTTTGTAGAGGAGACTTGGGGCTCCACGAGGGTGGTGAAAGCTAGTCTCTAGCCCCAAGGGTTCGGGAGATATAGGGCCGCAAAGTCGGTCCACATTCCCTATGGCGTTTCCCATGTTAAAGTTTCCCTATGGAGATTCCAATGTTAAATTTTCACCGGGACGAGGTCCACTTCTCCCGGTACTGTGACCCGGGTATAAGAGTGAGCCACACGCCCTTTGGTGAGCTCGTAGGGGAGGACTTGGGCTCTGCAACAACACCAGAAACGAGTCTCTAGCCCGAAAGGCACGCGAGATATAGAGACGCAAAGTCGGTGAAATTTCCTATGGCGATTTCAATGCATTTGACACTTAGACGATTTTTCATGCGGTTCCGCGCACTTTGTTCCGCGGCCACGGGCCCGCCGTAGCTCCAATCCTGACACATTTTGGCACACATAAACTAGAGATACTTGGCTTTCGAATGAGCCCGGGCTCGAATTTTTGTCACCCCGGGAAGGTGCATCGGGTGGGGGCATGTCGGTTTTGGTTTTGCCGCTCCTCGGCCGTGCAAGTGCGGAGCCTGCCCTTCCTAGAGGTAAGAGCCAAGTGTCCTGGGAGCTCCGCGAGCCTATCCGCGGATCTTTAGGTGCCTTGGCCGCGGAGCGGCACCGTTCCAAAGTGCGGTCCGGCGGATTTGGACCGGGTCATGGTAACCGATTTGCCCCAAACTCCCTAGGTAGATAGCCCTACATGTGCCCTTTCGAACGATGGTAGTCTTATTAGTGTGGCACCAGGAGAACCGGAGATACGCGGGGCCAAAGTAGGTCATGGTAACCGATTTGCCCCAAACTCCCTGGGTAGATAGCCCTATATGTGCCCTTTCGAACGATGGTAGTCTTATTAGTGTGGCCCTAAGAGAACCGGAGATACGCGGGGCCAAAGTAGGTCAAGATTTGGCCGCGAAGGTCAACTTTGGCCCGGTACCGAGCAAGCCGCCTTTCGTGGCGTACAAAATTAAAGCCACTCACTTTGTAGAGGAGACTTGGGGCTCCACGAGGGTGGTGAAAGCTAGTCTCTAGCCCCAAGGGTTCGGGAGATATAGGGCCGCAAAGTCGGTCCACATTCCCTATGGCGTTTCCCATGTTAAAGTTTCCCTATGGAGATTCCAATGTTAAATTTTCACCGGGACGAGGTCCACTTCTCCCGGTACTGTGACCCGGGTATAAGAGTGAGCCACACGCCCTTTGGTGAGCTCGTAGGGGAGGACTTGGGCTCTGCAACAACACCAGAAACGAGTCTCTAGCCCGAAAGGCACGCGAGATATAGAGACGCAAAGTCGGTGAAATTTCCTATGGCGATTTCAATGCATTTGACCCTTAGACGATTTTTCATGCGGTTCCGCGCACTTTGTTCCGCGGCCACGGGCCCGCCGTAGCTCCAATCCTGACACATTTTGGCACACATAAACTAGAGATACTTGGCTTTCGAATGAGCCCGGGCTCGAATTTTTGTCACCCCGGGAAGGTGCATCGGGTGGGGGCATGTCGGTTTTGGTTTTGCCGCTCCTCGGCCGTGCAAGTGCGGAGCCTGCCCTTCCTAGAGGTAAGAGCCAAGTGTCCTGGGAGCTCCGCGAGCCTATCCGCGGATCTTTAGGTGCCTTGGCCGCGGAGCGGCACCGTTCCAAAGTGCGGTCCGGCGGATTTGGACCGGGTCATGGTAACCGATTTGCCCCAAACTCCCTAGGTAGATAGCCCTACATGTGCCCTTTCGAACGATGGTAGTCTTATTAGTGTGGCACCAGGAGAACCGGAGATACGCGGGGCCAAAGTAGGTCATGGTAACCGATTTGCCCCAAACTCCCTGGGTAGATAGCCCTATATGTGCCCTTTCGAACGATGGTAGTCTTATTAGTGTGGCCCTAAGAGAACCGGAGATACGCGGGGCCAAAGTAGGTCAAGATTTGGCCGCGAAGGTCCACTTTGGCCCGGTACCGAGCAGCCGCCTTTCGTGGCGTACAAAATTAAAGCCACTCACTTTGTAGAGGAGACTTGGGGCTCCACGAGGGTGGTGAAAGCTAGTCTCTAGCCCCAAGGGTTCGGGAGATATAGGGCCGCAAAGTCGGTCCACATTCCCTATGGCGTTTCCCATGTTAAAGTTTCCCTATGGAGATTCCAATGTTAATTTTCACCGGGACGAGGTCCACTTCTCCCGGTACTGTGACCCGGGTATAAGAGTGAGCCACACGCCCTTTGGTGAGCTCGTAGGGGAGGACTTGGGCTCTGCAACAACACCAGAAACGAGTCTCTAGCCCGAAAGGCACGCGAGATATAGAGACGCAAAGTCGGTGAAATTTCCTATGGCGATTTCAATGCATTTGACACTTAGACGATTTTTTCATGCGGTTCCGCGCACTTTGTTCCGCGGCCACGGGCCCGCCGTAGCTCCAATCCTGACACATTTTGGCAAACATAAACTAGAGATACTTGGCTTTCGAATGAGCCCGGGCTCGAATTTTTGTCACCCTCGGGAAGGTGCATCGGGTGGGGGCATGTCGGTTTTGGTTTTGCCGCTCCTCCGGCCGTGCAAGTGCGGAGCCTGCCCTTCCTAGAGGTAAGAGCCAAGTGTCCCGGGTATAAGAGTGAGCCACACGCCCTTTGGTGAGCTCGTAGGGGAGGACTTGGGCTCTGCAACAACACCAGAAACGAGTCTCTAGCCCGAAAGGCTCGCGAGATATAGAGACGCAAAGTCGGTGAAATTTCCTATGGCGATTTCAATGCATTTGACCCTTAGACGATTTTTCATGCGGTTCCGCGCACTTTGTTCCGCGGCCACGGGCCCGCCGTAGCTCCAATCCTGACAACATTTTGGCACACATAAACTAGAGATACTTGGCTTTCGAATGAGCCCGGGCTCGAATTTTTGTCACCCCGGAAGGTGCATCGGGTGGGGGCATGTCGGTTTTGGTTTTGCCGCTCCTCGGCCGTGCAAGTGCGGAGCCTGCCCTTCCTAGAGGTAAGAGCCAAGTGTCCTGGGAGCTCCGCGAGCCTATCCGCGGATCTTTAGGTGCCTTGGCCGCGGAGCGGCACCGTTCCAAAGTGCGGTCCGGCGGATTTGGACCGGGTCATGGTAACCGATTTGCCCCAAACTCCCTAGGTAGATAGCCCTACATGTGCCCTTTCGAACGATGGTAGTCTTATTAGTGTGGCACCAGGAGAACCGGAGATACGCGGGGCCAAAGTAGGTCATGGTAACCGATTTGCCCCAAACTCCCTGGGTAGATAGCCCTATATGTGCCCTTTCGAACGATGGTAGTCTTATTAGTGTGGCCCTAAGAGAACCGGAGATACGCGGGGCCAAAGTAGGTCAAGATTTGGCCGCGAAGGTCCACTTTGGCCCGGTACCGAGCAGCCGCCTTTCGTGGCGTACAAAATTAAAGCCACTCACTTTGTAGAGGAGACTTGGGGCTCCACGAGGGTGGTGAAAGCTAGTCTCTAGCCCCAAGGGTTCGGGAGATATAGGGCCGCAAAGTCGGTCCACATTCCTATGGCGTTTCCCATGTTAAAGTTTCCCTATGGAGATTCCAATGTTAAATTTTCACCGGGACGAGGTCCACTTCTCCCGGTACTGTGACCCGGGTATAAGAGTGAGCCACACGCCCTTTGGTGAGCTCGTAGGGGAGGACTTGGGCTCTGCAACAACACCAGAAACGAGTCTCTAGCCCGAAAGGCACGCGAGATATAGAGACGCAAAGTCGGTGAAATTTCCTATGGCGATTTCAATGCATTTGACACTTAGACGATTTTTCATGCGGTTCCGCGCACTTTGTTCCGCGGCCACGGGCCCGCCGTAGCTCCAATCCTGACACATTTTGGCACACATAAACTAGAGATACTTGGCTTTCGAATGAGCCCGAGCTCGAATTTTTGTCACCCCGGGAAGGTGCATCGGGTGGGGGCATGTCGGTTTTGGTTTTGCCGCTCCTCGGCCGTGCAAGTGCGGAGCCTGCCCTTCCTAGAGGTAAGAGCCAAGTGTCCTGGGAGCTCCGCGAGCCTATCCGCGGATCTTTAGGTGCCTTGGCCGCGGAGCGGCACCGTTCCAAAGTGCGGTCCGGCGGATTTGGACCGGGTCATGGTAACCGATTTGCCCCAAACTCCCTAGGTAGATAGCCCTACATGTGCCCTTTCGAACGATGGTAGTCTTATTAGTGTGGCACCAGGAGAACCGGAGATACGCGGGGCCAAAGTAGGTCATGGTAACCGATTTGCCCCAAACTCCCTGGGTAGATAGCCCTATATGTGCCCTTTCGAACGATGGTAGTCTTATTAGTGTGGCCCTAAGAGAACCGGAGATACGCGGGGCCAAAGTAGGTCAAGATTTGGCCGCGAAGGTCCACTTTGGCCCGGTACCGAGCAGCCGCCTTTCGTGGCGTACAAAATTAAAGCCACTCACTTTGTAGAGGAGACTTGGGGCTCCACGAGGGTGGTGAAAGCTAGTCTCTAGCCCCAAGGGTTCGGGAGATATAGGGCCGCAAAGTCGGTCCACATTCCCTATGGCGTTTCCCATGTTAAAGTTTCCCTATGGAGATTCCAATGTTAAATTTTCACCGGGACGAGGTCCACTTCTCCCGGTACTGTGACCCGGGTATAAGAGTGAGCCACACGCCCTTTGGTGAGCTCGTAGGGGAGGACTTGGGCTCTGCAACAACACCAGAAACGAGTCTCTAGCCCGAAAGGCACGCGAGATATAGAGACGCAAAGTCGGTGAAATTTCCTATGGCGATTTCAATGCATTTGACACTTAGACGATTTTTCATGCGGTTCCGCGCACTTTGTTCCGCGGCCACGGGCCCGCCGTAGCTCCAATCCTGACACATTTTGGCACACATAAACTAGAGATACTTGGCTTTCGAATGAGCCCGGGCTCGAATTTTTGTCACCCGGGAAGGTGCATCGGGTGGGGGCATGTCGGTTTTGGTTTTGCCGCTCCTCGGCCGTGCAAGTGCGGAGCCTGCCCTTCCTAGAGGTAAGAGCCAAGTGTCCCGGGTATAAGAGTGAGCCACACGCCCTTTGGTGAGCTCGTAGGGGAGGACTTGGGCTCTGCAACAACACCAGAAACGAGTCTCTAGCCCGAAAGGCACGCGAGATATAGAGACGCAAAGTCGGTGAAATTTCCTATGGCGATTTCAATGCATTTGACCCTTAGACGATTTTTCATGCGGTTCCGCGCACTTTGTTCCGCGGCACGGGCCCGCCGTAGCTCCAATCCTGACACATTTTGGCACACATAAACTAGAGATACTTGGCTTTCGAATGAGCCCGGGCTCGAATTTTTGTCACCCCGGGAAGGTGCATCGGGTGGGGGCATGTCGGTTTTGGTTTTGCCGCTCCTCGGCCGTGCAAGTGCGGAGCCTGCCCTTCCTAGAGGTAAGAGCCAAGTGTCCTGGGAGCTCCGCGAGCCTATCCGCGGATCTTTAGGTGCCTTGGCCGCGGAGCGGCACCGTTCCAAAGTGCGGTCCGGCGGATTTGGACCGGGTCATGGTAACCGATTTGCCCCAAACTCCCTAGGTAGATAGCCCTACATGTGCCCTTTCGAACGATGGTAGTCTTATTAGTGTGGCACCAGGAGAACCGGAGATACGCGGTGCCAAAGTAGGTCATGGTAACCGATTTGCCCCAAACTCCCTGGGTAGATAGCCCTATATGTGCCCTTTCGAACGATGGTAGTCTTATTAGTGTGGCCCTAAGAGAACCGGAGATACGCGGGGCCAAAGTAGGTCAAGATTTGGCCGCGAAGGTCCACTTTGGCCCGGTACCGAGCAGCCGCCTTTCGTGGCGTACAAAATTAAAGCCACTCACTTTGTAGAGGAGACTTGGGGCTCCACGAGGGTGGTGAAAGCTAGTCTCTAGCCCCAAGGGTTCGGGAGATATAGGGCCGCAAAGTCGGTCCACATTCCCTATGGCGTTTCCCATGTTAAAGTTTCCCTATGGAGATTCCAATGTTAAATTTTCACCGGGACGAGGTCCACTTCTCCCGGTACTGTGACCCGGGTATAAGAGTGAGCCACACGCCCTTTGGTGAGCTCGTAGGGGAGGACTTGGGCTCTGCAACAACACCAGAAACGAGTCTCTAGCCCGAAAGGCACGCGAGATATAGAGACGCAAAGTCGGTGAAATTTCCTATGGCGATTTCAATGCATTGACACTTAGACGATTTTTCATGCGGTTCCGCGCACTTTGTTCCGCGGCCACGGGCCCGCCGTAGCTCCAATCCTGACACATTTTGGCACACATAAACTAGAGATACTTGGCTTTCGAATGAGCCCGGGCTCGAATTTTTGTCACCCCGGGAAGGTGCATCGGGTGGGGGCATGTCGGTTTTGGTTTTGCCGCTCCTCGGCCGTGCAAGTGCGGAGCCTGCCCTTCCTAGAGGTAAGAGCCAAGTGTCCCGGGTATAAGAGTGAGCCACACGCCCTTTGGTGAGCTCGTAGGGGAGGACTTGGGCTCTGCAACAACACCAGAAACGAGTCTCTAGCCCGAAAGGCTCGCGAGATATAGAGACGCAAAGTCGGTGAAATTTCCTATGGCGATTTCAATGCATTTGACCCTTAGACGATTTTTCATGCGGTTCCGCGCACTTTGTTCCGCGGCCACGGGCCCGCCGTAGCTCCAATCCTGACACATTTTGGCACACATAAACTAGAGATACTTGGCTTTCGAATGAGCCCGGGCTCGAATTTTTGTCACCCCGGGAAGGTGCATCGGGTGGGGGCATGTCGGTTTTGGTTTTGCCGCTCCTCGGCCGTGCAAGTGCGGAGGCCTGCCCTTCCTAGAGGTAAGAGCCAAGTGTCCTGGGAGCTCCGCGAGCCTATCCGCGGATCTTTAGGTGCCTTGGCCGCGGAGCGGCACCGTTCCAAAGTGCGGTCCGGCGGATTTGGACCGGGTCATGGTAACCGATTTGCCCCAAACTCCCTAGGTAGATAGCCCTACATGTGCCCTTTCGAACGATGGTAGTCTTATTAGTGTGGCCCCAGGAGAACCGGAGATACGCGGGGCCAAAGTAGGTCATGGTAACCGATTTTGCCCCAAACTCCCTGGGTAGATAGCCCTATATGTGCCCTTTCGAACGATGGTAGTCTTATTAGTGTGGCCCTAAGAGAACCGGAGATACGCGGGGCCAAAGTAGGTCAAGATTTGGCCGCGAAGGTCCACTTTGGCCCGGTACCGAGCAGCCGCCTTTCGTGGCGTACAAAATTAAAGCCACTCACTTTGTAGAGGAACTTGGGCTCCACGAGGGTGGTGAAAGCTATCTCTAGCCCGGGTTCGGAGATATAGGGCCGCAAGTCGGCCCCACATTCCTATGGCGTTTCCCATGTTAAGTTTCCCTATGGAGATTCCATGTTAATTTTCCCGGACGACCGTTCCACTTCTCCGGCGTACTTGTGACCGGGTATAAGAGTGAGCCACACGCCCTTTGGTGAGCTCGTACGGGTGACTTTTGGGCTCTGCAACAACACCAGAAACGAGCTAGGCCAAAGTACGTCATGGTAACCGATTTGACCCAAACTCCTGGGTAGATTTCCTATATGTGCCCTTTCGAACGATGCAGTCTTATTACTTAGACGAAGAGAATGGAGATACGCGGGGCCAAAGTAGGTCAAGATTTGGCCGCGAAGGTCCACTTTGGCCCGGTACCGAGCAGCCGCCTTTCGTGGCGTACAAAATTAAAGCCACTCACTTTGTAGAGGAGACTTGGGGCTCCACGGGGGTGGTGAAAGCTAGTCTCTAGCCCCAAGGGTTCGGGAGATATAGGGCCGCAAAGTCGGTCCACATTCCCTATGGCGTTCCCATTGTTAAAGTTTCCCTATGGAGATTCCAATGTTAAATTTTCACCGGGACGAGGTCCACTTCTCCCGGTACTGTGACCCGGGTATAAGAGTGAGCCAGACGCCCTTTGGTGAGCTCGTAGGGGAGGACTTGGGCTCTGCAACAACACCAGAAACGAGTCTCTAGCCCGAAAGGCACGCGAGATATAGAGACGCAAAGTCGGTGAAATTTCCTATGGCGATTTCAATGCATTTGACACTTAGACGATTTTTCATGCGGTTCCGCGCACTTTGTTCCGCGGCCACGGGCCCGCCGTAGCTCCAATCCTGACACATTTTGGCACACATAAACTAGAGATACTTGGCTTTCGAATGAGCCCAGGCTCGAATTTTTGTCACCCCGGGAAGGTGCATCGGGTGGGGGCATGTCGGTTTTGGTTTTGCCGCTCCTCGGCCGTGCAAGTGCGGAGCCTGCCCTTCCTAGAGGTAAGAGCCAAGTGTCCTGGGAGCTCCGCGAGCCTATCCGCGGATCTTTAGGTGCCTTGCCGCGGAGCGGCACCGTTCCAAAGTGCGGTCCGGCGGATTTGGACCGGGTCATGGTAACCGATTTGCCCCAAACTCCCTAGGTAGATAGCCCTACATGTGCCCTTTCGAACGATGGTAGTCTTATTAGTGTGGCCCCAGGAGAACCGGAGATACGCGGGGCCAAAGTAGGTCATGGTAACCGATTTGCCCCAAACTCCCTGGGTAGATAGCCCTATATGTGCCCTTTCGAACGATGGTAGTCTTATTAGTGTGGCCCTAAGAGAACCGGAGATACGCGGGGCCAAAGTAGGTCAAGATTTGGCCGCGAAGGTCCACTTTGGCCCGGTACCGAGCAGCCGCCTTTCGTGGCGTACAAAATTAAAGCCACTCACTTTGTAGAGGAGACTTGGGGCTCCACGAGGGTGGTGAAAGCTAGTCTCTAGCCCCAAGGGTTCGGGAGATATAGGGCCGCAAAGTCGGTCCACATTCCCTATGGCGTTTCCCATGTTAAAGTTTCCCTATGAAGATTCCAATGTTAAATTTTCACCGGGACGAGGTCCACTTCTCCCGGTACTGTGACCCGGGTATAAGAGTGAGCCACACGCCCTTTGGTGAGCTCGTAGGGGAGGACTTGGGCTCTGCAACAACACCAGAAACGAGTCTCTAGCCCGAAAGGCACGCGAGATATAGAGACGCAAAGTCGGTGAAATTTCCTATGGCGATTTCAATGCATTTGACACTTAGACGATTTTTCATGCGGTTCCGCGCACTTTGTTCCGCGGCCACGGGCCCGCCGTAGCTCCAATCCTGACACATTTTGGCACACATAAACTAGAGATACTTGGCTTTCGAATGAGCCCGAGCTCGAATTTTTGTCACCCCGGGAAGGTGCATCGGGTGGGGGCATGTCGGTTTTGGTTTTGCCGCTCCTCGGCCGTGCAAGTGCGGAGCCTGCCCTTCCTAGAGGTAAGAGCCAAGTGTCCTGGGAGCTCCGCGAGCCTATCCGCGGATCTTTAGGTGCCTTGGCCGCGGAGGCGGCACCGTTCCAAAGTGCGGTCCGGCGGATTTGGACCGGGTCATGGTAACCGATTTGCCCCAAACTCCCTAGGTAGATAGCCCTACATGTGCCCTTTCGAACGACGGTAGTCTTATTAGTGTGGCCCCAGGAGAACCGGAGATACGCGGGGCCAAAGTAGGTCATGGTAACCGATTTGCCCAAACTCCCTGGGTAGATAGCCCTATATGTGCCCTTTCGAACGATGGTAGTCTTATTAGTGTGGCCCTAAGAGAACCGGAGATACGCGGGCCAAAGTAGGTCAAGATTTTGGCCGCGAAGGTCCACTTTGGCCCCGGTACCGAGCAGCCGCCTTTCGTGGCGTACAAAATTAAAGCCACTCACTTTGTAGAGGAGACTTGGGGCTCCACGAGGGTGGTGAAAGCTAGTCTCTAGCCCCAAGGGTTCGGGAGATATAGGGCCGCAAAGTCGGTCCACATTCCCTATGGCGTTTCCCATGTTAAAGTTTCCCTATGGAGATTCCAATGTTAAATTTTCACCGGACGAGGTCCACTTCTCCCGGTACTGTGACCCGGGTATAAGAGTGAGCCACACGCCCTTTGGTGAGCTCGTAGGGGAGGACTTGGGCTCTGCAACAACACCAGAAACGAGTCTCTAGCCCGAAAGGCACGCGAGATATAGAGACGCAAAGTCGGTGAAATTTCCTATGGCGATTCAATGCATTTGACACTTAGACGATTTTTCATGCGGTTCCGCGCACTTTGTTCCGCGGCCACGGGCCCGCCGTAGCTCCAATCCTGACACATTTTGGCACACATAAACTAGAGATACTTGGCTTTCGAATGAGCCCGGGCTCGAATTTTTGTCACCCCGGGAAGGTGCATCGGGTGGGGGCATGTCGGTTTTGGTTTTGCCGCTCCTCGGCCGTGCAAGTGCGGAGCCTGCCCTTCCTAGAGGTAAGAGCCAAGTGTCCTGGGAGCTCCGCGAGCCTATCCGCGGATCTTTAGGTGCCTTGGCCGCGGAGCGGCACCGTTCCAAAGTGCGGTCCGGCGGATTGGACCGGGTCATGGTAACCGATTTGCCCCAAACTCCCTAGGTAGATAGCCCTACATGTGCCCTTTTCGAACGATGGTAGTCTTATTAGTGTGGCCCCAGGAGAACCGGAGATACGCGGGGCCAAAGTAGGTCATGGTAACCGATTTGCCCCAAACTCCCTGGGTAGATAGCCCTATATGTGCCCTTTCGAACGATGGTAGTCTTATTAGTGTGGCCCTAAGAGAACCGGAGATACGCGGGGCCAAAGTAGGTCAAGATTTGGCCGCGAAGGTCCACTTTGGCCCGGTACCGAGCAGCCGCCTTTCGTGGCGTACAAAATTAAAGCCACTCACTTTGTAGAGGAGACTTGGGGCTCCACGAGGGTGGTGAAAGCTAGTCTCTAGCCCCAAGGGTTCGGGAGATATAGGGCCGCAAAGTCGGTCCACATTCCCTATGGCGTTTCCCATGTTAAAGTTTCCCTATGGAGATTCCAATGTTAAATTTTCACCGGGACGAGGTCCACTTCTCCGGTACTGTGACCCGGGTATAAGAGTGAGCCACACGCCCTTTGGTGAGCTCGTAGGGGAGGACTTGGGCTCTGCAACAACACCAGAAACGAGTCTCTAGCCCGAAAGGCACGCGAGATATAGAGACGCAAAGTCGGTGAAATTTCCTATGGCGATTTCAATGCATTTGACACTTAGACGATTTTTCATGCGGTTCCGCGCACTTTGTTCCGCGGCCACGGGCCCGCCGTAGCTCCAATCCTGACACATTTTGGCACACATAAACTAGAGATACTTGGCTTTCGAATGAGCCCGGGCTCGAATTTTTGTCACCCCCGGGAAGGTGCATCGGGTGGGGGCATGTCGGTTTTGGTTTTGCCGCTCCTCGGCCGTGCAAGTGCGGAGCCTGCCCTTCCTAGAGGTAAGAGCCAAGTGTCCTGGGAGCTCCGCGAGCCTATCCGCGGATCTTTAGGTGCCTTGGCCGCGGAGCGGCACCGTTCCAAAGTGCGGTCCGGCGGATTTGGACCGGGTCATGGTAACCGATTTGCCCCAAACTCCCTAGGTAGATAGCCCTACATGTGCCCTTTCGAACGATGGTAGTCTTATTAGTGTGGCCCCAGGAGAACCGGAGATACGCGGGGCCAAAGTAGGTCATGGTAACCGATTTGCCCCAAACTCCCTGGGTAGATAGCCCTATATGTGCCCTTTCGAAAGATGGTAGTCTTATTAGTGTGGCCCTAAGAGAACCGGAGATACGCGGGGCCAAAGTAGGTCAAGATTTGGCCGCGAAGGTCCACTTTGGCCCGGTACCGAGCAGCGCCTTTCGTGGCGTACAAAATTAAAGCCACTCACTTTGTAGAGGAGACTTGGGGCTCCACGAGGGTGGTGAAAGCTAGTCTCTAGCCCCAAGGGTTCGGGAGATATAGGGCCGCAAAGTCGGTCCACATTCCCTATGGCGTTTCCCATGTTAAAGTTTCCCTATGGAGATTCCAATGTTAAATTTTCACCGGGACGAGGTCCACTTCTCCCGGTACTGTGACCCGGGTATAAGAGTGAGCCACACGCCCTTTGGTGAGCTCGTAGGGGAGGACTTGGGCTCTGCAACAACACCAGAAACGAGTCTCTAGCCCGAAAGGCACGCGAGATATAGAGACGCAAAGTCGGTGAAATTTCCTATGGCGATTTCAATGCATTTGACACTTAGACGATTTTTCATGCGGTTCCGGGCACTTTGTTCCGCGGCCACGGGCCCGCCGTAGCTCCAATCCTGACACATTTTGGCACACATAAACTAGAGATACTTGGCTTTCGAATGAGCCCGGGCTCGAATTTTTGTCACCCCGGGAAGGTGCATCGGGTGGGGCATGTCGGTTTTGGTTTTGCCGCTCCTCGGCCGTGCAAGTGCGGAGCCTGCCCTTCCTAGAGGTAAGAGCCAAGTGTCCTGGGAGCTCCGCGAGCCTATCCGCGGATCTTTAGGTGCCTTGGCCGCGGAGCGGCACCGTTCCAAAGTGCGGTCCGGCGGATTTGGACCGGGTCATGGTAACCGATTTGCCCCAAACTCCCTAGGTAGATAGCCCTACATGTGCCCTTTCGAACGATGGTAGTCTTATTAGTGTGGCCCCAGGAGAACCGGAGATACGCGGGGCCAAAGTAGGTCATGGTAACCGATTTGCCCCAAACTCCCTGGGTAGATAGCCCTATATGTGCCCTTTCGAACGATGGTAGTCTTATTAGTGTGGCCCTAAGAGAACCGGAGATACGCGGGGCCAAAGTAGGTCAAGATTTGGCCGCGAAGGTCCACTTTGGCCCGGTACCGAGCAGCCGCCTTTCGTGGCGTACAAAATTAAAGCCACTCACTTTGTAGAGGAGACTTGGGGCTCCACGAGGGTGGTGAAAGCTAGTCTCTAGCCCCAAGGGTTCGGGAGATATAGGGCCGCAAAGTCGGTCCACATTCCCTATGGCGTTTCCCATGTTAAAGTTTCCCTATGGAGATTCCAATGTTAAATTTTCACCGGGACGAGGTCCACTTCTCCCGGTACTGTGACCCGGGTATAAGAGTGAGCCACACGCCCTTTGGTGAGCTCGTAGGGGAGGACTTGGGCTCTGCAACAACACCAGAAACGAGTCTCTAGCCCGAAAGGCACGCGAGATATAGAGACGCAAAGTCGGTGAAATTTCCTATGGCGATTTCAATGCATTTGACACTTAGACGATTTTTCATGCGGTTCCGCGCACTTTGTTCCGCGGCCACGGGCCCGCCGTAGCTCCAATCCTGACACATTTTGGCACACATACACTAGAGATACTTGGCTTTCGAATGAGCCCGGGCTCGAATTTTTGTCACCCCGGGAAGGTGCATCGGGTGGGGGCATGTCGGTTTTGGTTTTGCCGCTCCTCGGCCGTGCAAGTGCGGAGCCTGCCCTTCCTAGAGGTAAGAGCCAAGTGTCCTGGGAGCTCCGCGAGCCTATCCGCGGATCTTTAGGTGCCTTGGCCGCGGAGCGGCACCTTTCCAAAGTGCGGTCCGGCGGATTTGGACCGGGTCATGGTAACCGATTTGCCCCAACTCCCTAGGTAGATAGCCCTACATGTGCCCTTTCGAACGATGGTAGTCTTATTAGTGTGGCCCCAGGAGAACCGGAGATACGCGGGGCCAAAGTAGGTCATGGTAACCGATTTGCCCCAAACTCCCTGGGTAGATAGCCCTATATGTGCCCTTTCGAACGATGGTAGTCTTATTAGTGTGGCCCTAAGAGAACCGGAGATACGCGGGGCCAAAGTAGGTCAAGATTTGGCCGCGAAGGTCCACTTTGGCCCGGTACCGAGCAGCCGCCTTTCGTGGCGTACAAAATTAAAGCCACTCACTTTGTAGAGGAGACTTGGGGCTCCACGAGGGTGGTGAAAGCTAGTCTCTAGCCCCAAGGGTTCGGGAGATATAGGGCCGCAAAGTCGGTCCACATTCCCTATGGCGTTTCCCATGTTAAAGTTTCCCTATGGAGATTCCAATGTTAAATTTTCACCGGGACGAGGTCCACTTCTCCCGGTACTGTGACCCGGGTATAAGAGTGAGCCACACGCCCTTTGGTGAGCTCGTAGGGGAGGACTTGGGCTCTGCAACAACACCAGAAACGAGTCTCTAGCCCGAAAGGCACGCGAGATATAGAGACGCAAAGTCGGTGAAATTTCCTATGGCGATTTCAATGCATTTGAGACTTAGACGATTTTTCATGCGGTTCCGCGCACTTTGTTCCGCGGCCACGGGCCCGCCGTAGCTCCAATCCTGACACATTTTGGCACACATAAACTAGAGATACTTGGCTTTCGAATGAGCCCGGGCTCGAATTTTTGTCACCCCGGGAAGGTGCATCGGGTGGGGGCATGTCGGTTTTGGTTTTGCCGCTCCTCGGCCGTGCAAGTGCGGAGCCTGCCCTTCCTAGAGGTAAGAGCCAAGTGTCCTGGGAGCTCCGCGAGCCTATCCGCGGATCTTTAGGTGCCTTGGCCGCGGAGCGGCACCGTTCCAAAGTGCGGTCCGGCGGATTTGGACCGGGTCATGGTAACCGATTTGCCCCAAACTCCCTAGGTAGATAGCCCTACATGTGCCCTTTCGAACGATGGTAGTCTTATTAGTGTGGCACCAGGAGAAACCGGAGATACGCGGGGCCAAAGTAGGTCATGGTAACCGATTTGCCCCAAACTCCCTGGGTAGATAGCCCTATATGTGCCCTTTCGAACGATGGTAGTCTTATTAGTGTGGCCCTAAGAGAACCGGAGATACGCGGGGCCAAAGTAGGTCAAGATTTGGCCGCGAAGGTCCACTTTGGCCCGGTACCGAGCAGCCGCCTTTCGTGGCGTACAAAATTAAAGCCACTCACTTTGTAGAGGAGACTTGGGGCTCCACGAGGGTGGTGAAAGCTAGTCTCTAGCCCCAAGGGTTCGGGAGATATAGGGCCGCAAAGTCGGTCCACATTCCCTATGGCGTTTCCCATGTTAAAGTTTCCCTATGGAGATTCCAATGTTAAATTTTCACCGGGACGAGGTCCACTTCTCCCGGTACTGTGACCCGGGTATAAGAGTGAGCCACACGCCCTTTGGTGAGCTCGTAGGGGAGGACTTGGGCTCTGCAACAACACCAGAAACGAGTCTCTAGCCCGAAAGGCACGCGAGATATAGAGACGCAAAGTCGGTGAAATTTCCTATGGCGATTTCAATGCATTTGACACTTAGACGATTTTTCATGCGGTTCCGCGCACTTTGTTCCGCGGCCACGGGCCCGCCGTAGCTCCAATCCTGACACATTTTGGCACACATAAACTAGAGATACTTGGCTTTCGAATGAGCCCGGGCTCGAATTTTGTCACCCCGGGAAGGTGCATCGGGTGGGGGCATGTCGGTTTTGGTTTTGCCGCTCCTCGGCCGTGCAAGTGCGGAGCCTGCCCTTCCTAGAGGTAAGAGCCAAGTGTCCTGGGAGCTCCGCGAGCCTATCCGCGGATCTTAGGTGCCTTGGCCGCGGAGCGGCAACGTTCCAAAGTGCGGTCCGGCGGATTTGGACCGGGTCATGGTAACCGATTTGCCCCAAACTCCCTAGGTAGATAGCCCTACATGTGCCCTTTCGAACGATGGTAGTCTTATTAGTGTGGCCCCAGGAGAACCGGAGATACGCGGGGCCAAAGTAGGTCATGGTAACCGATTTGCCCCAAACTCCCTGGGTAGATAGCCCTATATGTGCCCTTTCGAACGATGGTAGTCTTATTAGTGTGGCCCTAAGAGAACCGGAGATACGCGGGGCCAAAGTAGGTCAAGATTTGGCCGCGAAGGTCCACTTTGGCCCGGTACCGAGCAGCCGCCTTTCGTGGCGTACAAAATTAAAGCCACTCACTTTGTAGAGGAGACTTGGGGCTCCACGAGGGTGGTGAAAGCTAGTCTCTAGCCCCAAGGGTTCGGGAGATATAGGGCCGCAAAGTCGGTCCACATTCCCTATGGCGTTTCCCATGTTAAAGTTTCCCTATGGAGATTCCAATGTTAAATTTTCACCGGGACGAGGTCCACTTCTCCCGGTACTGTGACCCGGGTATAAGAGTGAGCCACACGCCCTTTGGTGAGCTCGTAGGGGAGGACTTGGGCTCTGCAACAACACCAGAAACGAGTCTCTAGCCCGAAAGGCACGCGAGATATAGAGACGCAAAGTCGGTGAAATTTCCTATGGCGATTTCAATGCATTTGACACTTAGACGATTTTTCATGCGGTTCCGCGCACTTTGTTCCGCGGCCACGGGCCCGCCGTAGCTCCAATCCTGACACATTTTGGCACACATAAACTAGAGATACTTGGCTTTCGAATGAGCCCGGGCTCGAATTTTTGTCACCCCGGGAAGGTGCATCGGGTGGGGGCATGTCGGTTTTGGGTTTTGCCGCTCCTCGGCCGTGCAAGTGCGGAGCCTGCCCTTCCTAGAGGTAAGAGCCAAGTGTCCTGGGAGCTCCGCGAGCCTATCCGCGGATCTTTAGGTGCCTTGGCCGCGGAGCGGCACCGTTCCAAAGTGCGGTCCGGCGGATTTGGACCGGGTCATGGTAACCGATTTGCCCCAAACTCCCTAGGTAGATAGCCCTACATGTGCCCTTTCGAACGATGGTAGTCTTATTAGTGTGGCCCCAGGAGAACCGGAGATACGCGGGGCCAAAGTAGGTCATGGTAACCGATTTGCCCCAAACTCCCTGGGTAGATAGCCCTATATGTGCCCTTTCGAACGATGGTAGTCTTATTAGGTGGCCCTAAGAGAACCGGAGATACGCGGGGCCAAAGTAGGTCAAGATTTTGGCCGCGAAGGTCCACTTTGGCCCGGTACCGAGCAGCCGCCTTTCGTGGCGTACAAAATTAAAGCCACTCACTTTGTAGAGGAGACTTGGGGCTCCACGAGGGGTGGTGAAAGCTAGTCTCTAGCCCCAAGGGTTCGGGAGATATAGGGCCGCAAAGTCGGTCCACATTCCCTATGGCGTTTCCCATGTTAAAGTTTCCCTATGGAGATTCCAATGTTAAATTTTCACCGGGACGAGGTCCACTTCTCCCGGTACTGTGACCCGGGTATAAGAGTGAGCCACACGCCCTTTGGTGAGCTCGTAGGGGAGGACTTGGGCTCTGCAACAACACCAGAAACGAGTCTCTAGCCCGAAAGGCACGCGAGATATAGAGACGCAAAGTCGGTGAAATTTCCTATGGCGATTTCAATGCATTTGACACTTAGACGATTTTTCATGCGGTTCCGCGCACTTTGTTCCGCGGCCACGGGCCCGCCGTAGCTCCAATCCTGACACATTTTGGCACACATAAACTAGAGATACTTGGCTTTCGAATGAGCCCGGGCTCGAATTTTTGTCACCCCGGGAAGGTGCATCGGGTGGGGGGCATGTCGGGTTTGGTTTTGCCGCTCCTCGGCCGTGCAAGTGCGGAGCCTGCCCTTCCTAGAGGTAAGAGCCAAGTGTCCTGGGAGCTCCGCGAGCCTATCCGCGGATCTTTAGGTGCCTTGGCCGCGGAGCGGCACCGTTCCAAAGTGCGGTCCGGCGGATTTGGACCGGGTCATGGTAACCGATTTGCCCCAAACTCCCTAGGTAGATAGCCCTACATGTGCCCTTTCGAACGATGGTAGTCTTATTAGTGTGGCCCCAGGAGAACCGGAGATACGCGGGGCCAAAGTAGGTCTGCCCCAAACTCCCTAGGTAGATAGCCCTACATGTGCCCTTTCGAACGATGGTAGTCTTATTAGTGTGGCCCTAAGAGAACCGGAGATACGCGGGGCCAAAGTAGGTCAAGATTTGGCCCGCGAAGGTCCACTTTGGCCCGGTACCGAGCAGCCGCCTTTCGTGGCGTACAAAATTAAAGCCACTCACTTTGTAGAGGAGACTTGGGGCTCCACGAGGGTGGTGAAAGCTAGTCTCTAGCCCCAAGGGTTCGGGAGATATAGGGCCGCAAAGTCGGTCCACATTCCCTATGGCGTTTCCCATGTTAAAGTTTCCCTATGGAGATTCCAATGTTAAATTTTCACCGGGACGAGGTCCACTTCTCCCGGTACTGTGACCCGGGTATAAGAGTGAGCCACACGCCCTTTGGTGAGCTCGTAGGGGAGGACTTGGGCTCTGCAACAACACCAGAAACGAGTCTCTAGCCCGAAAGGCACGCGAGATATAGAGACGCAAAGTCGGTGAAAATTTCCTATGGCGATTTCAATGCATTTGACACTTAGACGATTTTTCATGCGGTTCCGCGCACTTTGTTCCGCGGCCACGGGCCCGCCGTAGCTCCAATCCTGACACATTTTGGCACACATAAACTAGAGATACTTGGCTTTCGAATGAGCCCGGGCTCGAATTTTTGTCACCCCGGGAAGGTGCATCGGGTGGGGGCATGTCGGTTTTGGTTTTGCCGCTCCTCGGCCGTGCAAGTGCGGAGCCTGCCCTTCCTAGAGGTAAGAGCCAAGTGTCCTGGGAGCTCCGCGAGCCTATCCGCGGATCCTTAGGTGCCTTGGCCGCGGAGCGGCACCGTTCCAAAGTGCGGTCCGGCGGATTTGGACCGGGTCATGGTAACCGATTTGCCCCAAACTCCCTAGGTAGATAGCCCTACATGTGCCCTTTCGAACGATGGTAGTCTTATTAGTGTGGCCCCAGGAGAAACGGAGATACGCGGGGCCAAAGTAGGTCATGGTAACCGATTTGCCCCAAACTCCCTGGGTAGATAGCCCTATATGTGCCCTTTCGAACGATGGTAGTCTTATTAGTGTGGCCCTAAGAGAACCGGAGATACGCGGGGCCAAAGTAGGTCAAGATTTGGCCGCGAAGGTCCACTTTGGCCCGGTACCGAGCAGCCGCCTTTCGTGGCGTACAAAATTAAAGCCACTCACTTTGTAGAGGAGACTTGGGGCTCCACGAGGGTGGTGAAAGCTAGTCTCTAGCCCCAAGGGTTCGGGAGATATAGGGCCGCAAAGTCGGTCCACATTCCCTATGGCGTTTCCCATGTTAAAGTTTCCCTATGGAGATTCCAATGTTAAATTTCACCGGGACGAGGTCCACTTCTCCCGGTACTGTGACCCGGGTATAAGAGTGAGCCACACGCCCTTTGGTGAGCTCGTAGGGGAGGACTTGGGCTCTGCAACAACACCAGAAACGAGTCTCTAGCCCGAAAGGCACGCGAGATATAGAGACGCAAAGTCGGTGAAATTTCCTATGGCGATTTCAATGCATTTGACACTTAGACGATTTTTCATGCGGTTCCGCGCACTTTGTTCCGCGGCCACGGGCCCGCCGTAGCTCCAATCCTGACACATTTTGGCACACATAAACTAGAGATACTTGGCTTTCGAATGAGCCCGGAGCTCGAATTTTTGTCACCCCGGGAAGGTGCATCGGGTGGGGGCATGTCGGTTTTGGTTTTGCCGCTCCTCGGCCGTGCAAGTGCGGAGCCTGCCCTTCCTAGAGGTAAGAGCCAAGTGTCCTGGGAGCTCCGCGAGCCTATCCGCGGATCTTTAGGTGCCTTGGCCGCGGAGCGGCAACCGTTCCAAAGTGCGGTCCGAACGGATTTGGACCGGGTCATGGTAACCGATTTGCCCCAAACTCCCTAGGTAGATAGCCCTACATGTGCCCTTTCGAACGATGGTAGTCTTATTAGTGTGGCCCTTAGGAGAACCGGAGATACGCGGGGCCAAAGTAGGTCATGGTAACCGATTTGCCCCAAACTCCCTGGGTAGATAGCCCTATATGTGCCCTTTCGAACGATGGTAGTCTTATTAGTGTGGCCCTAAGAGAACCGGAGATACGCGGGGCCAAAGTAGGTCAAGATTTGGCCGCGAAGGTCCACTTTGGCCCGGTACCGAGCAGCCGCCTTTCGTGGCGTACAAAATTAAAGCCACTCACTTTGTAGAGGAGACTTGGGGCTCCACGAGGGTGGTGAAAGCTAGTCTCTAGCCCCAAGGGTTCGGGAGATATAGGGCCGCAAAGTCGGTCCACATTCCCTATGGCGTTTCCCATGTTAAAGTTTCCCTATGGAGATTCCAATGTTAAATTTTCACCGGGACGAGGTCCACTTCTCCCGGTACTGTGACCCGGGTATAAGAGTGAGCCACACGCCCTTTGGTGAGCTCGTAGGGGGAGGACTTGGGCTCTGCAACAACACCAGAAACGAGTCTCTAGCCCGAAAGGCACGCGAGATATAGAGACGCAAAGTCGGTGAAATTTCCTATGGCGATTTCAATGCATTTGACACTTAGACGATTTTTCATGCGGTTCCGCGCACTTTGTTCCGCGGCCACGGGCCCGCCGTAGCTCCAATCCTGACACATTTTGGCACACATAAACTAGAGATACTTGGCTTTCGAATGAGCCCGGGCTCGAATTTTTGTCACCCCGGGAAGGTGCATCGGGTGGGGGCATGTCGGTTTTGGTTTTGCCGCTCCTCGGCCGTGCAAGTGCGGAGCCTGCCCTTCCTAGAGGTAAGAGCCAAGGTGTCCTGGGAGCTCCGCGAGCCTATCCGCGGATCTTTAGGTGCCTTGGCCGCGGAGCGGCACCGTTCCAAAGTGCGGTCCGGCGGATTTGGACCGGGTCATGGTAACCGATTTGCCCCAAACTCCCTAGGTAGATAGCCCTACATGTGCCCTTTCGAACGATGGTAGTCTTATTAGTGTGGCCTCAGGAGAACCGGAGATAGCGCGGGGCCAAAGTAGGTCATGGTAACCGATTTGCCCCAAACTCCCTGGGTAGATAGCCCTATATGTGCCCTTTCGAACGATGGTAGTCTTATTAGTGTGGCCCTAAGAGAACCGGAGATACGCGGGGCAAAGTAGGTCAAGATTTGGCCGCGAAGGTCCCCTTTGGCCCGGTACCGAGCAGCCGCCTTTCGTGGCGTACAAAATTAAAGCCACTCACTTTGTAGAGGAGACTTGGGGCTCCACGAGGGTGGTGAAAGCTAGTCTCTAGCCCCAAGGGTTCGGGAGATATAGGGCCGCAAAGTCGGTCCACATTCCCTATGGCGTTTCCCATGTTAAAGTTTCCCTATGGAGATTCCAATGTTAAATTTTCACCGGGACGAGGTCCACTTCTCCCGGTACTGTGACCCGGGTATAAGAGTGAGCCACACGCCCTTTGGTGAGCTCGTAGGGGAGGACTTGGGCTCTGCAACAACACCAGAAACGAGTCTCTAGCCCGAAAGGCACGCGAGATATAGAGACGCAAAGTCGGTGAAATTTCCTATGGCGATTTCAATGCATTTGACACTTAGACGATTTTTCATGCGGTTCCGCGCACTTTGTTCCGCGGCCACGGGCCCGCCGTAGCTCCAATCCTGACACATTTTGGCACACATAAACTAGAGATACTTGGCTTTCGAATGAGCCCGGGCTCGAATTTTTGTCACCCCGGGAAGGTGCATCGGGTGGGGGCATGTCGGTTTTGGTTTTGCCGCTCCTCGGCCGTGCAAGTGCGGAGCCTGCCCTTCCTAGAGGTAAGAGCCAAGTGTCCTGGGAGCTCCGCGAGCCTATCCGCGGATCTTTAGGTGCCTTGGCCGCGGAGCGGCACCGTTCCAAAGTGCGGTCCGGCGGATTTGGACCGGGTCATGGTAACCGATTTGCCCCAAACTCCCTAGGTAGATAGCCCTACATGTGCCCTTTCGAACGATGGTAGTCTTATTAGTGTGGCCCCAGGAGAACCGGAGATACGCGGGGCCAAAGTAGGTCATGGTAACCGATTTGCCCCAAACTCCCTGGGTAGATAGCCCTATATGTGCCCTTTCGAACGATGGTAGTCTTATTAGTGTGGCCCTAAGAGAACCGGAGATACGCGGGGCCAAAGTAGGTCAAGATTTGGCCGCGAAGGTCCACTTTGGCCCGGTACCGAGCAGCCCGCCTTTCGTGGCGTACAAAATTAAAGCCACTCACTTTGTAGAGGAGACTTGGGGCTCCACGAGGGTGGTGAAAGCTAGTCTCTAGCCCCAAGGGTTCGGGAGATATAGGGCCGCAAAGTCGGTCCACATTCCCTATGGCGTTTCCCATGTTAAAGTTTCCCTATGGAGATTCCAATGTTAAATTTTCACCGGGACGAGGTCCACTTCTCCCGGTACTGTGACCCGGGTATAAGAGTGAGCCACACGCCCTTTGGTGAGCTCGTAGGGGAGGACTTGGGCTCTGCAACAACACCAGAAACGAGTCTCTAGCCCGAAAGGCACGCGAGATATAGAGACGCAAAGTCGGTGAAATTTCCTATGGCGATTTCAATGCATTTGACACTTAGACGATTTTTTCATGCGGTTCCGCGCACTTTGTTCCGCGGCCACGGGCCCGCCGTAGCTCCAATCCTGACACATTTTGGCACACATAAACTAGAGATACTTGGCTTTCGAATGAGCCCGGGCTCGAATTTTTGTCACCCCGGGAAGGTGCATCGGGTGGGGGCATGTCGGTTTTGGTTTTTCCGCTCCTCGGCCGTGCAAGTGCGGAGCCTGCCCTTCCTAGAGGTAAGAGCCAAGTGTCCTGGGAGCTCCGCGAGCCTATCCGCGGATCTTTAGGTGCCTTGGCCGCGGAGCGGCACCGTTCCAAAGTGCGGTCCGGCGGATTTGGACCGGGTCATGGTAACCGATTTGCCCCAAACTCCCTAGGTAGATAGCCCTACATGTGCCCTTTCGAACGATGGTAGTCTTATTAGTGTGGCCCCAGGAGAACCGGAGATACGCGGGGCCAAAGTAGGTCATGGTAACCGATTTGCCCCAAACTCCCTGGGTAGATAGCCCTATATGTGCCCTTTCGAACGATGGTAGTCTTATTAGTGTGGCCCTAAGAGAACCGGAGATACGCGGGGCCAAAGTAGGTCAAGATTTGGCCGCGAAGGTCCACTTTGGCCCGGTACCGAGCAGCCGCCTTTCGTGGCGTACAAAATTAAAGCCACTCACTTTGTAGAGGAGACTTGGGCTCCACGAGGGTGGTGAAAGCTAGTCTCTAGCCCCAAGGGTTCGGGAGATATAGGGCCGCAAAGTCGGTCCACATTCCCTATGGCGTTTCCCATGTTAAAGTTTCCCTATGGAGATTCCAATGTTAAATTTTCACCGGGACGAGGTCCACTTCTCCCGGTACTGTGACCCGGGTATAAGAGTGAGCCACACGCCCTTTGGTGAGCTCGTAGGGGAGGACTTGGGCTCTGCAACAACACCAGAAACGAGTCTCTAGCCCGAAAGGCACGCGAGATATAGAGACGCAAAGTCGGTGAAATTTCCTATGGCGATTTCAATGCATTTGACACTTAGACGATTTTTCATGCGGTTCCGCGCACTTTGTTCCGCGGCCACGGGCCCGCCGTAGCTCCAATCCTGACACATTTTGGCACACATAAACTAGAGATACTTGGCTTTCGAATGAGCCCGGGCTCGAATTTTTGTCACCCCGGGAAGGTGCATCGGGTGGGGGCATGTCGGTTTTGGTTTTGCCGCTCCTCGGCCGTGCAAGTGCGGAGCCTGCCCTTCCTAGAGGTAAGAGCCAAGTGTCCTGGGAGCTCCGCGAGCCTATCCGCGGATCTTTAGGTGCCTTGGCCGCGGAGCGGCACCGTTCCAAAGTGCGGTCCGGCGGATTTGGACCGGGTCATGGTAACCGATTTGCCCCAAACTCCCTAGGTAGATAGCCCTACATGTGCCCTTTCGAACGATGGTAGTCTTATTAGTGTGGCCCCAGGAGAACCGGAGATACGCGGGGCCAAAGTAGGTCATGGTAACCGATTTGCCCAAACTCCCTGGGTAGATAGCCCTATATGTGCCCTTTCGAACGATGGTAGTCTTATTAGTGTGGCCCCAAGAGAACCGGAGATACGCGGGGCCAAAGTAGGTCAAGATTTGGCCGCGAAGGTCCACTTTGGCCCGGTACCGAGCAGCCGCCTTTCGTGGCGTACAAAATTAAAGCCACTCACTTTGTAGAGGAGACTTGGGGCTCCACGAGGGTGGTGAAAGCTAGTCTCTAGCCCCAAGGGTTCGGGAGATATAGGGCCGCAAAGTCGGTCCACATTCCCTATGGCGTTTCCCATGTTAAAGTTTCCCTATGGAGATTCCAATGTTAAATTTTCACCGGGACGAGGTCCACTTCTCCCGGTACTGTGACCCGGGTATAAGAGTGAGCCACACGCCCTTTGGTGAGCTCGTAGGGGAGGACTTGGGCTCTGCAACAACACCAGAAACGAGTCTCTAGCCCGAAAGGCACGCGAGATATAGAGACGCAAAGTCGGTGAAATTTCCTATGGCGATTTCAATGCATTTGACACTTAGACGATTTTTCATGCGGTTCCGCGCACTTTGTTCCGCGGCCACGGGCCCGCCGTAGCTCCAATCCTGACACATTTTGGCACACATAAACTAGAGATACTTGGCTTTCGAATGAGCCCGGGCTCGAATTTTTGTCACCCCGGGAAGGTGCATCGGGTGGGGGGCATGTCGGTTTTGGTTTTGCCGCTCCTCGGCCGTGCAAGTGCGGAGCCTGCCCTTCCTAGAGGTAAGAGCCAAGTGTCCTGGGAGCTCCGCGAGCCTATCCGCGGATCTTTAGGTGCCTTGGCCGCGGAGCGGCACCGTTCCAAAGTGCGGTCCGGCGGATTTGGACCGGGTCATGGTAACCGATTTGCCCCAAACTCCCTAGGTAGATAGCCCTACATGTGCCCTTTCGAACGATGGTAGTCTTATTAGTGTGGCCCCAGGAGAACCGGAGATACGCGGGGCCAAAGTAGGTCATGGTAACCGATTTGCCCCAAACTCCCTGGGTAGATAGCCCTATATGTGCCCTTTCGAACGATGGTAGTCTTATTAGTGTGGCCCTAAGAGAACCGGAGATACGCGGGGCCAAAGTAGGTCAAGATTTGGCCGCGAAGGTCCACTTTGGCCCGTACCGAGCAGCCCGCCTTTCGTGGCGTACAAAATTAAAGCCACTCACTTTGTAGAGGAGACTTGGGGCTCCACGAGGGTGGTGAAAGCTAGTCTCTAGCCCCAAGGGTTCGGGAGATATAGGGCCGCAAAGTCGGTCCACATTCCCTATGGCGTTTCCCATGTTAAAGTTTCCCTATGGAGATTCCAATGTTAAATTTTCACCGGGACGAGGTCCACTTCTCCCGGTACTGTGACCCGGGTATAAGAGTGAGCCACACGCCCTTTGGTGAGCTCGTAGGGGAGGACTTGGGCTCTGCAACAACACCAGAAACGAGTCTCTAGCCCGAAAGGCACGCGAGATATAGAGACGCAAAGTCGGGTGAAATTTCCTATGGCGATTTCAATGCATTTGACACTTAGACGATTTTTCATGCGGTTCCGCGCACTTTGTTCCGCGGCCACGGGCCCGCCGTAGCTCCAATCCTGACACATTTTGGCACACATAAACTAGAGATACTTGGCTTTCGAATGAGCCCGGGCTCGAATTTTTGTCACCCCGGGAAGGTGCATCGGGTGGGGGCATGTCGGTTTTGGTTTTGCCGCTCCTCGGCCGTGCAAGTGCGGAGCCTGCCCTTCCTAGAGGTAAGAGCCAAGTGTCCTGGGAGCTCCGCGAGCCTATCCGCGGATCTTAGGTGCCTTGGCCGCGGAGCGGCACCGTTCCAAAGTGCGGTCCGGCGGATTTGGACCGGGTCATGGTAACCGATTTGCCCCAAACTCCCTAGGTAGATAGCCCTACATGTGCCCTTTCGAACGATGGTAGTCTTATTAGTGTGGCCCCAGGAGAACCGGAGATACGCGGGGCCAAAGTAGGTCATGGTAACCGATTTGCCCCAAAACTCCCTGGGTAGATAGCCCTATATGTGCCCTTTCGAACGATGGTAGTCTTATTAGTGTGGCCCTAAGAGAACCGGAGATACGCGGGGCCAAAGTAGGTCAAGATTTGGCCGCGAAGGTCCACTTTGGCCCGGTACCGAGCAGCCGCCTTTCGTGGCGTACAAAATTAAAGCCACTCACTTTGTAGAGGAGACTTGGGGCTCCACGAGGGTGGTGAAAGCTAGTCTCTAGCCCCAAGGGTTCGGGAGATATAGGGCCGCAAAGTCGGTCCACATTCCCTATGGCGTTTCCCATGTTAAAGTTTCCCTATGGAGATTCCAATGTTAAATTTTCACCGGGACGAGGTCCACTTCTCCCGGTACTGTGACCCGGGTATAAGAGTGAGCCACACGCCCTTTGGTGAGCTCGTAGGGGAGGACTTGGGCTCTGCAACAACACCAGAAACGAGTCTCTAGCCCGAAAGGCACGCGAGATATAGAGACGCAAAGTCGGTGAAATTTCCTATGGCGATTTCCATGCATTTGACACTTAGACGATTTTTCATGCGGTTCCGCGCACTTTGTTCCGCGGCCACGGGCCCGCCGTAGCTCCAATCCTGACACATTTTGGCACACATAAACTAGAGATACTTGGCTTTCGAATGAGCCCGGGCTCGAATTTTTGTCACCCCGGGAAGGTGCATCGGGTGGGGGCATGTCGGTTTTGGTTTTGCCGCTCCTCGGCCGTGCAAGTGCGGAGCCTGCCCTTCCTAGAGGTAAGAGCCAAGTGTCCTGGGAGCTCCGCGAGCCTATCCGCGGATCTTTAGGTGCCTTGGCCGCGGAGCGGCACCGTTCCAAAGTGCGGTCCGGCGGATTTGGACCGGGTCATGGTAACCGATTTGCCCCAAACTCCCTAGGTAGATAGCCCTACATGTGCCCTTTCGAACGATGGTAGTCTTATTAGTGTGGCCCCAGGAGAACCGGAGATACGCGGGGCCAAAGTAGGTCATGGTAACCGATTTGCCCCAAACTCCCTGGGTAGATAGCCCTATATGTGCCCTTTCGAACGATGGTAGTCTTATTAGTGTGGCCCTAAGAGAACCGGAGATACGCGGGGCCAAAGTAGGTCAAGATTTGGCCGCGAAGGTCCACTTTGGCCCGGTACCGAGCAGCCGCCTTTCGTGGCGTACAAAATTAAAGCCACTCACTTTGTAGAGGAGACTTGGGGCTCCACGAGGGTGGTGAAAGCTAGTCTCTAGCCCCAAGGGTTCGGGAGATATAGGGCCGCAAAGTCGGTCCACATTCCCTATGGCGTTTCCCATGTTAAAGTTTCCCTATGGAGATTCCAATGTTAAATTTTCACCGGGACGAGGTCCACTTCTCCCGGTACTGTGACCCGGGTATAAGAGTGAGCCACACGCCCTTTGGTGAGCTCGTAGGGGAGGACTTGGGCTCTGCAACAACACCAGAAACGAGTCTCTAGCCCGAAAGGCACGCGAGATATAGAGACGCAAAGTCGGTGAAATTTCCTATGGCGATTTCAATGCATTTGACACTTAGACGATTTTTCATGCGGTTCCGCGCACTTTGTTCCGCGGCCACGGGCCCGCCGTAGCTCCAATCCTGACACATTTTGTCACACATAAACTAGAGATACTTGGCTTTCGAATGAGCCCGGGCTCGAATTTTTGTCACCCCGGGAAGGTGCATCGGGTGGGGGCATGTCGGTTTTGGTTTTGCCGCTCCTCGGCCGTGCAAGTGCGGAGCCTGCCCTTCCTAGAGGTAAGAGCCAAGTGTCCTGGGAGCTCCGCGAGCCTATCCGCGGATCTTTAGGTGCCTTGGCCGCGGAGCGGCACCGTTCCAAAGTGCGGTCCGGCGGATTTGGACCGGGTCATGGTAACCGATTTGCCCCAAACTCCCTAGGTAGATAGCCCTACATGTGCCCTTTCGAACGATGGTAGTCTTATTAGTGTGGCCCCAGGAGAACCGGAGATACGCGGGGCCAAAGTAGGTCATGGTAACCGATTTGCCCCAAACTCCCTGGGTAGATAGCCCTATATGTGCCCTTTCGAACGATGGTAGTCTTATTAGTGTGGCCCTAAGAGAACCGGAGATACGCGGGGCCAAAGTAGGTCAAGATTTGGCCGCGAAGGTCCACTTTGGCCCGGTACCGAGCAGCCGCCTTTCGTGGCGTACAAAATTAAAGCCACTCACTTTGTAGAGGAGACTTGGGGCTCCACGAGGGTGGTGAAAGCTAGTCTCTAGCCCCAAGGGTTCGGGAGATATAGGGCCGCAAAGTCGGTCCACATTCCCTATGGCGTTTCCCATGTTAAAGTTTCCCTATGGAGATTCCAATGTTAAATTTTCACCGGGACGAGGTCCACTTCTCCCGGTACTGTGACCCGGGTATAAGAGTGAGCCACACGCCCTTTGGTGAGCTCGTAGGGGAGGACTTGGGCTCTGCAACAACACCAGAAACGAGTCTCTAGCCCGAAAGGCACGCGAGATATAGAGACGCAAAGTCGGTGAAATTTCCTATGGCGATTTCAATGCATTTGACACTTAGACGATTTTTCATGCGGTTCCGCGCACTTTGTTCCGCGGCCACGGGCCCGCCGTAGCTCCAATCCTGACACATTTTGGCACACATAAACTAGAGATACTTGGCTTTCGAATGAGCCCGGGCTCGAATTTTTGTCACCCCGGGAAGGTGCATCGGGTGGGGGCATGTCGGTTTTGGTTTTGCCGCTCCTCGGCCGTGCAAGTGCGGAGCCTGCCCTTCCTAGAGGTAAGAGCCAAGTGTCCTGGGAGCTCCGCGAGCCTATCCGCGGATCTTTAGGTGCCTTGGCCGCGGAGCGGCACCGTTCCAAAGTGCGGTCCGGCGGATTTGGACCGGGTCATGGTAACCGATTTGCCCCAAACTCCCTAGGTAGATAGCCCTACATGTGCCCTTTCGAACGATGGTAGTCTTATTAGTGTGGCCCCAGGAGAACCGGAGATACGCGGGGCCAAAGTAGGTCATGGTAACCGATTTGCCCCAAATTCCCTGGGTAGATAGCCCTATATGTGCCCTTTCGAACGATGGTAGTCTTATTAGTGTGGCCCTAAGAGAACCGGAGATACGCGGGGCCAAAGTAGGTCAAGATTTGGCCGCGAAGGTCCACTTTGGCCCGGTACCGAGCAGCCGCCTTTCGTGGCGTACAAAATTAAAGCCACTCACTTTGTAGAGGAGACTTGGGGCTCCACGAGGGTGGTGAAAGCTAGTCTCTAGCCCCAAGGGTTCGGGAGATATAGGGCCGCAAAGTCGGTCCACATTCCCTATGGCGTTTCCCATGTTAAGTTTCCCTATGGAGATTCCAATGTTAAATTTTCACCGGGACGAGGTCCACTTCTCCCGGTACTGTGACCCGGGTATAAGAGTGAGCCACACGCCCTTTGGTGAGCTCGTAGGGGAGGACTTGGGCTCTGCAACAACACCAGAAACGAGTCTCTAGCCCGAAAGGCACGCGAGATATAGAGACGCAAAGTCGGTGAAATTTCCTATGGCGATTTCAATGCATTTGACACTTAGACGATTTTTCATGCGGTTCCGCGCACTTTGTTCCGCGGCCACGGGCCCGCCGTAGCTCCAATCCTGACACATTTTGGCACACATAAACTAGAGATACTTGGCTTTCGAATGAGCCCGGGCTCGAATTTTTGTCACCCCGGGAAGGTGCATCGGGTGGGGGCATGTCGGTTTTGGTTTTGCCGCTCCTCGGCCGTGCAAGTGCGGAGCCTGCCCTTCCTAGAGGTAAGAGCCAAGTGTCCTGGGAGCTCCGCGAGCCTATCCGCGGATCTTTAGGTGCCTTGGCCGCGGAGCGGCACCGTTCCAAAGTGCGGTCCGGCGGATTTGGACCGGGTCATGGTAACCGATTTGCCCCAAACTCCCTAGGTAGATAGCCCTACATGTGCCCTTTCGAACGATGGTAGTCTTATTAGTGTGGCCCCAGGAGAACCGGAGATACGCGGGGCCAAAGTAGGTCATGGTAACCGATTTGCCCCAAACTCCCTGGGTAGATAGCCCTATATGTGCCCTTTCGAACGATGGTAGTCTTATTAGTGTGGCCCTAAGAGAACCGGAGATACGCGGGGCCAAAGTAGGTCAAGATTTGGCCGCGAAGGTCCACTTTGGCCCGGTACCGAGCAGCCGCCTTTCGTGGCGTACAAAATTAAAGCCACTCACTTTGTAGAGGAGACTTGGGGCTCCACGAGGGTGGTGAAAGCTAGTCTCTAGCCCCAAGGGTTCGGGAGATATAGGGCCGCAAAGTCGGTCCACATTCCCTATGGCGTTTCCCATGTTAAAGTTTCCCTATGGAGATTCCAATGTTAAATTTTCACCGGGACGAGGTCCACTTCTCCCGGTACTGTGACCCGGGTATAAGAGTGAGCCACACGCCCTTTGGTGAGCTCGTAGGGGAGGACTTGGGCTCTGCAACAACACCAGAAACGAGTCTCTAGCCCGAAAGGCACGCGAGATATAGAGACGCAAAGTCGGTGAAATTTCCTATGGCGATTTCAATGCATTTGACACTTAGACGATTTTTCATGCGGTTCCGCGCACTTTGTTCCGCGGCCACGGGCCCGCCGTAGCTCCAATCCTGACACATTTTGGCAAACATAAACTAGAGATACTTGGCTTTCGAATGAGCCCGGGCTCGAATTTTTGTCACCCCGGGAAGGTGCATCGGGTGGGGGCATGTCGGTTTTGGTTTTTGCCGCTCCTCGGCCGTGCAAGTGCGGAGCCTGCCCTTCCTAGAGGTAAGAGCCAAGTGTCCTGGGAGCTCCGCGAGCCTATCCGCGGATCTTTAGGTGCCTTGGCCGCGAAGCGGCACCGTTCCAAAGTGCGGTCCGGCGGATTTGGACCGGGTCATGGTAACCGATTTGCCCCAAACTCCCTAGGTAGATAGCCCTACATGTGCCCTTTCGAACGATGGTAGTCTTATTAGTGTGGCCCCAGGAGAACCGGAGATACGCGGGGCCAAAGTAGGTCATGGTAACCGATTTGCCCCAAACTCCCTGGGTAGATAGCCCTATATGTGCCCTTTCGAACGATGGTAGTCTTATTAGTGTGGCCCTAAGAGAACCGGAGATACGCGGGGCCAAAGTAGGTCAAGATTTGGCCGCGAAGGTCCACTTTGGCCCGGTACCGAGCAGCCGCCTTTCGTGGCGTACAAAATTAAAGCCACTCACTTTGTAGAGGAGACTTGGGGCTCCACGAGGGTGGTGAAAGCTAGTCTCTAGCCCCAAGGGTTCGGGAGATATAGGGCCGCAAAGTCGGTCCACATTCCCTATGGCGTTTCCCATGTTAAAGTTTCCCTATGGAGATTCCAATGTTAAATTTTCACCGGGACGAGGTCCACTTCTCCCGGTACTGTGACCCGGGTATAAGAGTGAGCCACACGCCCTTTGGTGAGCTCGTAGGGGAGGACTTGGGCTCTGCAACAACACCAGAAACGAGTCTCTAGCCCGAAAGGCACGCGAGATATAGAGACGCAAAGTCGGTGAAATTTCCTATGGCGATTTCAATGCATTTGACACTTAGACGATTTTTCATGCGGTTCCGCGCACTTTGTTCAGCGGCCACGGGCCCGCCGTAGCTCCAATCCTGACACATTTTGGCACACATAAACTAGAGATACTTGGCTTTCGAATGAGCCCGGGCTCGAATTTTTGTCACCCCGGGAAGGTGCATCGGGTGGGGGCATGTCGGTTTTGGTTTTGCCGCTCCTCGGCCGTGCAAGTGCGGAGCCTGCCCTTCCTAGAGGTAAGAGCCAAGTGTCCTGGGAGCTCCGCGAGCCTATCCGCGGATCTTTAGGTGCCTTGGCCGCGGAGCGGCACCGTTCCAAAGTGCGGTCCGGCGGATTTGGACCGGGTCATGGTAACCGATTTGCCCCAAACTCCCTAGGTAGATAGCCCTACATGTGCCCTTTCGAACGATGGTAGTCTTATTAGTGTGGCCCCAGGAGAACCGGAGATACGCGGGGCCAAAGTAGGTCATGGTAACCGATTTGCCCCAAACTCCCTGGGTAGATAGCCCTATATGTGCCCTTTCGAACGATGGTAGTCTTATTAGTGTGGCCCTAAGAGAACCGGAGATACGCGGGGCCAAAGTAGGTCAAGATTTGGCCGCGAAGGTCCACTTTGGCCCGGTACCGAGCAGCCGCCTTTCGTGGCGTACAAAATTAAAGCCACTCACTTTGTAGAGGAGACTTGGGGCTCCACGAGGGTGGTGAAAGCTAGTCTCTAGCCCCAAGGGTTCGGGAGATATAGGGCCGCAAAGTCGGTCCACATTCCCTATGGCGTTTCCCATGTTAAAGTTTCCCTATGGAGATTCCAATGTTAAATTTTCACCGGGACGAGGTCCACTTCTCCCGGTACTGTGACCCGGGTATAAGAGTGAGCCACACGCCCTTTGGTGAGCTCGTAGGGGAGGACTTGGGCTCTGCAACAACACCAGAAACGAGTCTCTAGCCCGAAAGGCACGCGAGATATAGAGACGCAAAGTCGGTGAAATTTCCTATGGCGATTTCAATGCATTTGACACTTAGACGATTTTTTCATGCGGTTCCGCGCACTTTGTTCCGCGGCCACGGGCCCGCCGTAGCTCCAATCCTGACACATTTTGGCACACATAAACTAGAGATACTTGGCTTTCGAATGAGCCCGGGCTCGAATTTTTGTCACCCCGGGAAGGTGCATCGGGTGGGGGCATGTCGGTTTTGGTTTTGCCGCTCCTCGGCCGTGCAAGTGCGGAGCCTGCCCTTCCTAGAGGTAAGAGCCAAGTGTCCTGGGAGCTCCGCGAGCCTATCCGCGGATCTTTAGGTGCCTTGGCCGCGGAGCGGCACCGTTCCAAAGTGCGGTCCGGCGGATTTGGACCGGGTCATGGTAACCGATTTGCCCCAAACTCCCTAGGTAGATAGCCCTACATGTGCCCTTTCGAACGATGGTAGTCTTATTAGTGTGGCCCCAGGAGAACCGGAGATACGCGGGGCCAAAGTAGGTCATGGTAACCGATTTGCCCCAAACTCCCTGGGTAGATAGCCCTATATGTGCCCTTTCGAACGATGGTAGTCTTATTAGTGTGGCCCTAAGAGAACCGGAGATACGCGGGGCCAAAGTAGGTCAAGATTTGGCCGCGAAGGTCCACTTTGGCCCGGTACCGAGCAGCCGCCTTTCGTGGCGTACAAAATTAAAGCCACTCACTTTGTAGAGGAGACTTGGGGCTCCACGAGGGTGGTGAAAGCTAGTCTCTAGCCCCAAGGGTTCGGGAGATATAGGGCCGCAAAGTCGGTCCACATTCCCTATGGCGTTTCCCATGTTAAAGTTTCCCTATGGAGATTCCAATGTTAAATTTTCACCGGGACGAGGTCCACTTCTCCCGGTACTGTGACCCGGGTATAAGAGTGAGCCACACGCCCTTTGGTGAGCTCGTAGGGGAGGACTTGGGCTCTGCAACAACACCAGAAACGAGTCTCTAGCCCGAAAGGCACGCGAGATATAGAGACGCAAAGTCGGTGAAATTTCCTATGGCGATTTCAATGCATTTGACACTTAGACGATTTTTCATGCGGTTCCGCGCACTTTGTTCCGCGGCCACGGGCCCGCCGTAGCTCCAATCCTGACACATTTTGGCACACATAAACTAGAGATACTTGGCTTTCGAATGAGCCCGGGCTCGAATTTTTGTCACCCCGGGAAGGTGCATCGGGTGGGGGCATGTCGGTTTTGGTTTTGCCGCTCCTCGGCCGTGCAAGTGCGGAGCCTGCCCTTCCTAGAGGTAAGAGCCAAGTGTCCTGGGAGCTCCGCGAGCCTATCCGCGGATCTTTAGGTGCCTTGGCCGCGGAGCGGCACCGTTCCAAAGTGCGGTCCGGCGGATTTGGACCGGGTCATGGTAACCGATTTGCCCCAAACTCCCTAGGTAGATAGCCCTACATGTGCCCTTTCGAACGATGGTAGTCTTATTAGTGTGGCCCCAGGAGAACCGGAGATACGCGGGGCCAAAGTAGGTCATGGTAACCGATTTGCCCCAAACTCCCTGGGTAGATAGCCCTATATGCCCCCCGATGGCCCGTTTCGAACCCCATGGTAGGTCCCCATTTGGTGTGGCCCCAAGACAAACCGCCACTCACAGAGCTGGGGCCAAAGCTAGTCGCCCCCCCCAAGAAATTTCCCCCCCCCCCCATGTTAATGGAGATTCCAATTTGGTCCCCCCCTACCCCGAGCACCCCCCCCCCCCCCCCTCAGGCCCACACCAAATTAAAGCCGATTTCACATTTGTCCCCCCCCCTTTTTCCCCGGGGCCCCACCGAGCCCCCCCCCTGACAAGCCCACATCAACTTTGCCCCCCCCCCCCCCCGGGAATTTTCCCCCCCAAGGCCATCCATGTCGGTTTTGCCCCTCCCCCACCCGCCCCAGCCTGCCCCCCCCCATTAAGAGTTTACCCCCGAGATCCCAAGGTGCCTTGCCCCCGAGCGGCACGAGGTCCCAGCCCCACCCCCGAACGAAGTCTTATTAGTCCATACCCGGGGCCCCCCAAGATACCGAACGATGGTAGTCTTATTAGTGTGGCCCTAAGAGAACCGGAGATACGCGGGGCCAAAGTAGGTCAAGATTTGGCCGCGAAGGTCCACTTTGGCCCGGTACCGAGCAGCCGCCTTTCGTGGCGTACAAAATTAAAGCCACTCACTTTGTAGAGGAGACTTGGGGCTCCACGAGGGTGGTGAAAGCTAGTCTCTAGCCCCAAGGGTTCGGGAGATATAGGGCCGCAAAGTCGGTCCACATTCCCTATGGCGTTTCCCATGTTAAAGTTTCCCTATGGAGATTCCAATGTTAAATTTTCACCGGGACGAGGTCCACTTCTCCCGGTACTGTGACCCGGGTATAAGAGTGAGCCACACGCCCTTTGGTGAGCTCGTAGGGGAGGACTTGGGCTCTGCAACAACACCAGAAACGAGTCTCTAGCCCGAAAGGCACGCGAGATATAGAGACGCAAAGTCGGTGAAATTTCCTATGGCGATTTCAATGCATTTGACACTTAGACGATTTTTCATGCGGTTCCGCGCACTTTGTTCCGCGGCCACGGGCCCGCCGTAGCTCCAATCCTGACACATTTTGGCACACATAAACTAGAGATACTTGGCTTTCGAATGAGCCCGGGCTCGAATTTTTGTCACCCCGGGAAGGTGCATCGGGTGGGGGCATGTCGGTTTTGGTTTTGCCGCTCCTCGGCCGTGCAAGTGCGGAGCCTGCCCTTCCTAGAGGTAAGAGCCAAGTGTCCTGGGAGCTCCGCGAGCCTATCCGCGGATCTTTAGGTGCCTTGGCCGCGGAGCGGCACCGTTCCAAAGTGCGGTCCGGCGGATTTGGACCGGGTCATGGTAACCGATTTGCCCCAAACTCCCTAGGTAGATAGCCCTACATGTGCCCTTTCGAACGATGGTAGTCTTATTAGTGTGGCCCCAGGAGAACCGGAGATACGCGGGGCCAAAGTAGGTCATGGTAACCGATTTGCCCCAAACTCCCTGGGTAGATAGCCCTATGTGTGCCCTTTCGAACGATGGTAGTCTTATTAGTGTGGCCCTAAGAGAACCGGAGATACGCGGGGCCAAAGTAGGTCAAGATTTGGCCGCGAAGGTCCACTTTGGCCCGGTACCGAGCAGCCGCCTTTCTTGGCGTACAAAATTAAAGCCACTCACTTTGTAGAGGAGACTTGGGGCTCCACGAGGGTGGTGAAAGCTAGTCTCTAGCCCCAAGGGTTCGGGAGATATAGGGCCGCAAAGTCGGTCCACATTCCCTATGGCGTTTCCCATGTTAAAGTTTCCCTATGGAGATTCCAATGTTAAATTTTCACCGGGACGAGGTCCACTTCTCCCGGTACTGTGACCCGGGTATAAGAGTGAGCCACACGCCCTTTGGTGAGCTCGTAGGGGAGGACTTGGGCTCTGCAACAACACCAGAAACGAGTCTCTAGCCCGAAAGGCACGCGAGATATAGAGACGCAAAGTCGGTGAAATTTCCTATGGCGATTTCAATGCATTTGACACTTAGACGATTTTTCATGCGGTTCCGCGCACTTTGTTCCGCGGCCACGGGCCCGCCGTAGCTCCAATCCTGACACATTTTGGCACACATAAACTAGAGATACTTGGCTTTCGAATGAGCCCGGGCTCGAATTTTTGTCACCCCGGGAAGGTGCATCGGGTGGGGGCATGTCGGTTTTGGTTTTGCCGCTCCTCGGCCGTGCAAGTGCGGAGCCTGCCCTTCCTAGAGGTAAGAGCCAAGTGTCCTGGGAGCTCCGCGAGCCTATCCGCGGATCTTTAGGTGCCTTGGCCGCGGAGCGGCACCGTTCCAAAGTGCGGTCCGGCGGATTTGGACCGGGTCATGGTAACCGATTTGCCCCAAACTCCCTAGGTAGATAGCCCTACATGTGCCCTTTCGAACGATGGTAGTCTTATTAGTGTGGCCCCAGGAGAACCGGAGATACGCGGGCCAAAGTAGGTCATGGTAACCGATTTGCCCCAAACTCCCTGGGTAGATAGCCCTATGTGTGCCCTTTCGAACGATGGTAGTCTTATTAGTGTGGCCCTAAGAGAACCGGAGATACGCGGGGCCAAAGTAGGTCAAGATTTGGCCGCGAAGGTCCACTTTGGCCCGGTACCGAGCAGCCGCCTTTCGTGGCGTACAAAATTAAAGCCACTCACTTTGTAGAGGAGACTTGGGGCTCCACGAGGGTGGTGAAAGCTAGTCTCTAGCCCCAAGGGTTCGGGAGATATAGGGCCGCAAAGTCGGTCCACATTCCCTATGGCGTTTCCCATGTTAAAGTTTCCCTATGGAGATTCCAATGTTAAATTTTCACCGGGACGAGGTCCACTTCTCCCGGTACTGTGACCCGGGTATAAGAGTGAGCCACACGCCCTTTGGTGAGCTCGTAGGGGAGGACTTGGGCTCTGCAACAACACCAGAAACGAGTCTCTAGCCCGAAAGGCACGCGAGATATAGAGACGCAAAGTCGGTGAAATTTCCTATGGCGATTTCAATGCATTTGACACTTAGACGATTTTTCATGCGGTTCCGCGCACTTTGTTCCGCGGCCACGGGCCCGCCGTAGCTCCAATCCTGACACATTTTGGCACACATAAACTAGAGATACTTGGCTTTCGAATGAGCCCGGGCTCGAATTTTTGTCACCCCGGGAAGGTGCATCGGGTGGGGGCATGTCGGTTTTGGTTTTGCCGCTCCTCGGCCGTGCAAGTGCGGAGCCTGCCCTTCCTAGAGGTAAGAGCCAAGTGTCCTGGGAGCTCCGCGAGCCTATCCGCGGATCTTTAGGTGCCTTGGCCGCGGAGCGGCACCGTTCCAAAGTGCGGTCCGGCGGATTTGGACCGGGTCATGGTAACCGATTTGCCCCAAACTCCCTAGGTAGATAGCCCTACATGTGCCCTTTCGAACGATGGTAGTCTTATTAGTGTGGCCCCAGGAGAACCGGAGATACGCGGGGCCAAAGTAGGTCATGGTAACCGATTTGCCCCAAACTCCCTGGGTAGATAGCCCTATATGTGCCCTTTCGAACGATGGTAGTCTTATTAGTGTGGCCCTAAGAGAACCGGAGATACGCGGGGCCAAAGTAGGTCAAGATTTGGCCGCGAAGGTCCACTTTGGCCCGGTACCGAGCAGCCGCCTTTCGTGGCGTACAAAATTAAAGCCACTCACTTTGTAGAGGAGACTTGGGGCTCCACGAGGGTGGTGAAAGCTAGTCTCTAGCCCCAAGGGTTCGGGAGATATAGGGCCGCAAAGTCGGTCCACATTCCCTATGGCGTTTCCCATGTTAAAGTTTCCCTATGGAGATTCCAATGTTAAATTTTCACCGGGACGAGGTCCACTTCTCCCGGTACTGTGACCCGGGTATAAGAGTGAGCCACACGCCCTTTGGTGAGCTCGTAGGGGAGGACTTGGGCTCTGCAACAACACCAGAAACGAGTCTCTAGCCCGAAAGGCACGCGAGATATAGAGACGCAAAGTCGGTGAAATTTCCTATGGCGATTTCAATGCATTTGACACTTAGACGATTTTTCATGCGGTTCCGCGCACTTTGTTCCGCGGCCACGGGCCCGCCGTATCTCCAATCCTGACACATTTTGGCACACATAAACTAGAGATACTTGGCTTTCGAATGAGCCCGGGCTCGAATTTTTGTCACCCCGGGAAGGTGCATCGGGTGGGGGCATGTCGGTTTTGGTTTTGCCGCTCCTCGGCCGTGCAAGTGCGGAGCCTGCCCTTCCTAGAGGTAAGAGCCAAGTGTCCTGGGAGCTCCGCGAGCCTATCCGCGGATCTTTAGGTGCCTTGGCCGCGGAGCGGCACCGTTCCAAAGTGCGGTCCGGCGGATTTGGACCGGGTCATGGTAACCGATTTGCCCCAAACTCCCTAGGTAGATAGCCCTACATGTGCCCTTTCGAACGATGGTAGTCTTATTAGTGTGGCCCCAGGAGAACCGGAGATACGCGGGGCCAAAGTAGGTCATGGTAACCGATTTGCCCCAAACTCCCTGGGTAGATAGCCCTATATGTGCCCTTTCGAACGATGGTAGTCTTATTAGTGTGGCCCTAAGAGAACCGGAGATACGCGGGGCCAAAGTAGGTCAAGATTTGGCCGCGAAGGTCCACTTTGGCCCGGTACCGAGCAGCCGCCTTTCGTGGCGTACAAAATTAAAGCCACTCACTTTGTAGAGGAGACTTGGGGCTCCACGAGGGTGGTGAAAGCTAGTCTCTAGCCCCAAGGGTTCGGGAGATATAGGGCCGCAAAGTCGGTCCACATTCCCTATGGCGTTTCCCATGTTAAAGTTTCCCTATGGAGATTCCAATGTTAAATTTTCACCGGGACGAGGTCCACTTCTCCCGGTACTGTGACCCGGGTATAAGAGTGAGCCACACGCCCTTTGGTGAGCTCGTAGGGGAGGACTTGGGCTCTGCAACAACACCAGAAACGAGTCTCTAGCCCGAAAGGCACGCGAGATATAGAGACGCAAAGTCGGTGAAATTTCCTATGGCGATTTCAATGCATTTGACACTTAGACGATTTTTCATGCGGTTCCGCGCACTTTGTTCCGCGGCCACGGGCCCGCCGTAGCTCCAATCCTGACACATTTTGGCACACATAAACTAGAGATACTTGGCTTTCGAATGAGCCCGGGCTCGAATTTTTGTCACCCCGGGAAGGTGCATCGGGTGGGGGCATGTCGGTTTTGGTTTTGCCGCTCCTCGGCCGTGCAAGTGCGGAGCCTGCCCTTCCTAGAGGTAAGAGCCAAGTGTCCTGGGAGCTCCGCGAGCCTATCCGCGGATCTTTAGGTGCCTTGGCCGCGGAGCGGCACCGTTCCAAAGTGCGGTCCGGCGGATTTGGACCGGGTCATGGTAACCGATTTGCCCCAAACTCCCTAGGTAGATAGCCCTACATGTGCCCTTTCGAACGATGGTAGTCTTATTAGTGTGGCCCCAGGAGAACCGGAGATACGCGGGGCCAAAGTAGGTCATGGTAACCGATTTGCCCCAAACTCCCTGGGTAGATAGCCCTATATGTGCCCTTTCGAACGATGGTAGTCTTATTAGTGTGGCCCTAAGAGAACCGGAGATACGCGGGGCCAAAGTAGGTCAAGATTTGGCCGCGAAGGTCCACTTTGGCCCGGTACCGAGCAGCCGCCTTTCGTGGCGTACAAAATTAAAGCCACTCACTTTGTAGAGGAGACTTGGGGCTCCACGAGGGTGGTGAAAGCTAGTCTCTAGCCCCAAGGGTTCGGGAGATATAGGGCCGCAAAGTCGGTCCACATTCCCTATGGCGTTTCCCATGTTAAAGTTTCCCTATGGAGATTCCAATGTTAAATTTTCACCGGGACGAGGTCCACTTCTCCCGGTACTGTGACCCGGGTATAAGAGTGAGCCACACGCCCTTTGGTGAGCTCGTAGGGGAGGACTTGGGCTCTGCAACAACACCAGAAACGAGTCTCTAGCCCGAAAGGCACGCGAGATATAGAGACGCAAAGTCGGTGAAATTTCCTATGGCGATTTCAATGCATTTGACACTTAGACGATTTTTCATGCGGTTCCGCGCACTTTGTTCCGCGGCCACAGGCCCGCCGTAGCTCCAATCCTGACACATTTTGGCACACATAAACTAGAGATACTTGGCTTTCGAATGAGCCCGGGCTCGAATTTTTGTCACCCCGGGAAGGTGCATCGGGTGGGGGCATGTCGGTTTTGGTTTTGCCGCTCCTCGGCCGTGCAAGTGCGGAGCCTGCCCTTCCTAGAGGTAAGAGCCAAGTGTCCTGGGAGCTCCGCGAGCCTATCCGCGGATCTTTAGGTGCCTTGGCCGCGGAGCGGCACCGTTCCAAAGTGCGGTCCGGCGGATTTGGACCGGGTCATGGTAACCGATTTGCCCCAAACTCCCTAGGTAGATAGCCCTACATGTGCCCTTTCGAACGATGGTAGTCTTATTAGTGTGGCCCCAGGAGAACCGGAGATACGCGGGGCCAAAGTAGGTCATGGTAACCGATTTGCCCCAAACTCCCTGGGTAGATAGCCCTATATGTGCCCTTTCGAACGATGGTAGTCTTATTAGTGTGGCCCTAAGAGAACCGGAGATACGCGGGGCCAAAGTAGGTCAAGATTTGGCCGCGAAGGTCCACTTTGGCCCGGTACCGAGCAGCCGCCTTTCGTGGCGTACAAAATTAAAGCCACTCACTTTGTAGAGGAGACTTGGGGCTCCACGAGGGTGGTGAAAGCTAGTCTCTAGCCCCAAGGGTTCGGGAGATCTAGGGCCGCAAAGTCGGTCCACATTCCCTATGGCGTTTCCCATGTTAAAGTTTCCCTATGGAGATTCCAATGTTAAATTTTCACCGGGACGAGGTCCACTTCTCCCGGTACTGTGACCCGGGTATAAGAGTGAGCCACACGCCCTTTGGTGAGCTCGTAGGGGAGGACTTGGGCTCTGCAACAACACCAGAAACGAGTCTCTAGCCCGAAAGGCACGCGAGATATAGAGACGCAAAGTCGGTGAAATTTCCTATGGCGATTTCAATGCATTTGACACTTAGACGATTTTTCATGCGGTTCCGCGCACTTTGTTCCGCGGCCACGGGCCCGCCGTAGCTCCAATCCTGACACATTTTGGCACACATAAACTAGAGATACTTGGCTTTCGAATGAGCCCGGGCTCGAATTTTTGTCACCCCGGGAAGGTGCATCGGGTGGGGGCATGTCGGTTTTGGTTTTGCCGCTCCTCGGCCGTGCAAGTGCGGAGCCTGCCCTTCCTAGAGGTAAGAGCCAAGTGTCCTGGGAGCTCCGCGAGCCTATCCGCGGATCTTTAGGTGCCTTGGCCGCGGAGCGGCACCGTTCCAAAGTGCGGTCCGGCGGATTTGGACCGGGTCATGGTAACCGATTTGCCCCAAACTCCCTAGGTAGATAGCCCTACATGTGCCCTTTCGAACGATGGTAGTCTTATTAGTGTGGCCCCAGGAGAACCGGAGATACGCGGGGCCAAAGTAGGTCATGGTAACCGATTTGCCCCAAACTCCCGGGGTAGATAGCCCTATATGTGCCCTTTCGAACGATGGTAGTCTTATTAGTGTGGCCCTAAGAGAACCGGAGATACGCGGGGCCAAAGTAGGTCAAGATTTGGCCGCGAAGGTCCACTTTGGCCCGGTACCGAGCAGCCGCCTTTCGTGGCGTACAAAATTAAAGCCACTCACTTTGTAGAGGAGACTTGGGGCTCCACGAGGGTGGTGAAAGCTAGTCTCTAGCCCCAAGGGTTCGGGAGATATAGGGCCGCAAAGTCGGTCCACATTCCCTATGGCGTTTCCCATGTTAAAGTTTCCCTATGGAGATTCCAATGTTAAATTTTCACCGGGACGAGGTCCACTTCTCCCGGTACTGTGACCCGGGTATAAGAGTGAGCCACACGCCCTTTGGTGAGCTCGTAGGGGAGGACTTGGGCTCTGCAACAACACCAGAAACGAGTCTCTAGCCCGAAAGGCACGCGAGATATAGAGACGCAAAGTCGGTGAAATTTCCTATGGCGATTTCAATGCATTTGACACTTAGACGATTTTTCATGCGGTTCCGCGCACTTTGTTCCGCGGCCACGGGCCCGCCGTAGCTCCAATCCTGACACATTTTGGCACACATAAACTAGAGATACTTGGCTTTCGAATGAGCCCGGGCTCGAATTTTTGTCACCCCGGGAAGGTGCATCGGGTGGGGGCATGTCGGTTTTGGTTTTGCCGCTCCTCGGCCGTGCAAGTGCGGAGCCTGCCCTTCCTAGAGGTAAGAGCCAAGTGTCCTGGGAGCTCCGCGAGCCTATCCGCGGATCTTTAGGTGCCTTGGCCGCGGAGCGGCACCGTTCCAAAGTGCGGTCCGGCGGATTTGGACCGGGTCATGGTAACCGATTTGCCCCAAACTCCCTAGGTAGATAGCCCTACATGTGCCCTTTCGAACGATGGTAGTCTTATTAGTGTGGCCCCAGGAGAACCGGAGATACGCGGGGCCAAAGTAGGTCATGGTAACCGATTTGCCCCAAACTCCCTGGGTAGATAGCCCTATATGTGCCCTTTCGAACGATGGTAGTCTTATTAGTGTGGCCCTAAGAGAACCGGAGATACGCGGGGCCAAAGTAGGTCAAGATTTGGCCGCGAAGGTCCACTTTGGCCCGGTACCGAGCAGCCGCCTTTCGTGGCGTACAAAATTAAAGCCACTCACTTTGTAGAGGAGACTTGGGGCTCCACGAGGGTGGTGAAAGCTAGTCTCTAGCCCCAAGGGTTCGGGAGATATAGGGCCGCAAAGTCGGTCCACATTCCCTATGGCGTTTCCCATGTTAAAGTTTCCCTATGGAGATTCCAATGTTAAATTTTCACCGGGACGAGGTCCACTTCTCCCGGTACTGTGACCCGGGTATAAGAGTGAGCCACACGCCCTTTGGTGAGCTCGTAGGGGAGGACTTGGGCTCTGCAACAACACCAGAAACGAGTCTCTAGCCCGAAAGGCACGCGAGATATAGAGACGCAAAGTCGGTGAAATTTCCTATGGCGATTTCAATGCATTTGACACTTAGACGATTTTTCATGCGGTTCCGCGCACTTTGTTCCGCGGCCACGGGCCCGCCGTAGCTCCAATCCTGACACATTTTGGCACACATAAACTAGAGATACTTGGCTTTCGAATGAGCCCGGGCTCGAATTTTTGTCACCCCGGGAAGGTGCATCGGGTGGGGGCATGTCGGTTTTGGTTTTGCCGCTCCTCGGCCGTGCAAGTGCGGAGCCTGCCCTTCCTAGAGGTAAGAGCCAAGTGTCCTGGGAGCTCCGCGAGCCTATCCGCGGATCTTTAGGTGCCTTGGCCGCGGAGCGGCACCGTTCCAAAGTGCGGTCCGGCGGATTTGGACCGGGTCATGGTAACCGATTTGCCCCAAACTCCCTAGGTAGATAGCCCTACATGTGCCCTTTCGAACGATGGTAGTCTTATTAGTGTGGCCCCAGGAGAACCGGAGATACGCGGGGCCAAAGTAGGTCATGGTAACCGATTTGCCCCAAACTCCCTGGGTAGATAGCCCTATATGTGCCCTTTCGAACGATGGTAGTCTTATTAGTGTGGCCCTAAGAGAACCGGAGATACGCGGGGCCAAAGTAGGTCAAGATTTGGCCGCGAAGGTCCACTTTGGCCCGGTACCGAGCAGCCGCCTTTCGTGGCGTACAAAATTAAAGCCACTCACTTTGTAGAGGAGACTTGGGGCTCCACGAGGGTGGTGAAAGCTAGTCTCTAGCCCCAAGGGTTCGGGAGATATAGGGCCGCAAAGTCGGTCCACATTCCCTATGGCGTTTCCCATGTTAAAGTTTCCCTATGGAGATTCCAATGTTAAATTTTCACCGGGACGAGGTCCACTTCTCCCGGTACTGTGACCCGGGTATAAGAGTGAGCCACACGCCCTTTGGTGAGCTCGTAGGGGAGGACTTGGGCTCTGCAACAACACCAGAAACGAGTCTCTAGCCCGAAAGGCACGCGAGATATAGAGACGCAAAGTCGGTGAAATTTCCTATGGCGATTTCAATGCATTTGACACTTAGACGATTTTTCATGCGGTTCCGCGCACTTTGTTCCGCGGCCACGGGCCCGCCGTAGCTCCAATCCTGACACATTTTGGCACACATAAACTAGAGATACTTGGCTTTCGAATGAGCCCGGGCTCGAATTTTTGTCACCCCGGGAAGGTGCATCGGGTGGGGGCATGTCGGTTTTGGTTTTGCCGCTCCTCGGCCGTGCAAGTGCGGAGACTGCCCTTCCTAGAGGTAAGAGCCAAGTGTCCTGGGAGCTCCGCGAGCCTATCCGCGGATCTTTAGGTGCCTTGGCCGCGGAGCGGCACCGTTCCAAAGTGCGGTCCGGCGGATTTGGACCGGGTCATGGTAACCGATTTGCCCCAAACTCCCTAGGTAGATAGCCCTACATGTGCCCTTTCGAACGATGGTAGTCTTATTAGTGTGGCCCCAGGAGAACCGGAGATACGCGGGGCCAAAGTAGGTCATGGTAACCGATTTGCCCCAAACTCCCTGGGTAGATAGCCCTATATGTGCCCTTTCGAACGATGGTAGTCTTATTAGTGTGGCCCTAAGAGAACCGGAGATACGCGGGGCCAAAGTAGGTCAAGATTTGGCCGCGAAGGGCCACTTTGGCCCGGTACCGAGCAGCCGCCTTTCGTGGCGTACAAAATTAAAGCCACTCACTTTGTAGAGGAGACTTGGGGCTCCACGAGGGTGGTGAAAGCTAGTCTCTAGCCCCAAGGGTTCGGGAGATATAGGGCCGCAAAGTCGGTCCACATTCCCTATGGCGTTTCCCATGTTAAAGTTTCCCTATGGAGATTCCAATGTTAAATTTTCACCGGGACGAGGTCCACTTCTCCCGGTACTGTGACCCGGGTATAAGAGTGAGCCACACGCCCTTTGGTGAGCTCGTAGGGGAGGACTTGGGCTCTGCAACAACACCAGAAACGAGTCTCTAGCCCGAAAGGCACGCGAGATATAGAGACGCAAAGTCGGTGAAATTTCCTATGGCGATTTCAATGCATTTGACACTTAGACGATTTTTCATGCGGTTCCGCGCACTTTGTTCCGCGGCCACGGGCCCGCCGTAGCTCCAATCCTGACACATTTTGGCACACATAAACTAGAGATACTTGGCTTTCGAATGAGCCCGGGCTCGAATTTTTGTCACCCCGGGAAGGTGCATCGGGTGGGGGCATGTCGGTTTTGGTTTTGCCGCTCCTAGGCCGTGCAAGTGCGGAGCCTGCCCTTCCTAGAGGTAAGAGCCAAGTGTCCTGGGAGCTCCGCGAGCCTATCCGCGGATCTTTAGGTGCCTTGGCCGCGGAGCGGCACCGTTCCAAAGTGCGGTCCGGCGGATTTGGACCGGGTCATGGTAACCGATTTGCCCCAAACTCCCTAGGTAGATAGCCCTACATGTGCCCTTTCGAACGATGGTAGTCTTATTAGTGTGGCCCCAGGAGAACCGGAGATACGCGGGGCCAAAGTAGGTCATGGTAACCGATTTGCCCCAAACTCCCTGGGTAGATAGCCCTATATGTGCCCTTTCGAACGATGGTAGTCTTATTAGTGTGGCCCTAAGAGAACCGGAGATACGCGGGGCCAAAGTAGGTCAAGATTTGGCCGCGAAGGTCCACTTTGGCCCGGTACCGAGCAGCCGCCTTTCGTGGCGTACAAAATTAAAGCCACTCACTTTGTAGAGGAGACTTGGGGCTCCACGAGGGTGGTGAAAGCTAGTCTCTAGCCCCAAGGGTTCGGGAGATATAGGGCCGCAAAGTCGGTCCACATTCCCTATGGCGTTTCCCATGTTAAAGTTTCCCTATGGAGATTCCAATGTTAAATTTTCACCGGGACGAGGTCCACTTCTCCCGGTACTGTGACCCGGGTATAAGAGTGAGCCACACGCCCTTTGGTGAGCTCGTAGGGGAGGACTTGGGCTCTGCAACAACACCAGAAACGAGTCTCTAGCCCGAAAGGCACGCGAGATATAGAGACGCAAAGTCGGTGAAATTTCCTATGGCGATTTCAATGCATTTGACACTTAGACGATTTTTCATGCGGTTCCGCGCACTTTGTTCCGCGGCCACGGGCCCGCCGTAGCTCCAATCCTGACACATTTTGGCACACATAAACTAGAGATACTTGGCTTTCGAATGAGCCCGGGCTCGAATTTTTGTCACCCCGGGAAGGTGCATCGGGTGGGGGCATGTCGGTTTTGGTTTTGCCGCTCCTCGGCCGTGCAAGTGCGGAGCCTGCCCTTCCTAGAGGTAAGAGCCAAGTGTCCTGGGAGCTCCGCGAGCCTATCCGCGGATCTTTAGGTGCCTTGGCCGCGGAGCGGCACCGTTCCAAAGTGCGGTCCGGCGGATTTGGACCGGGTCATGGTAACCGATTTGCCCCAAACTCCCTAGGTAGATAGCCCTACATGTGCCCTTTCGAACGATGGTAGTCTTATTAGTGTGGCCCCAGGAGAACCGGAGATACGCGGGGCCAAAGTAGGTCATGGTAACCGATTTGCCCCAAACTCCCTGGGTAGATAGCCCTATGTGTGCCCTTTCGAACGATGGTAGTCTTATTAGTGTGGCCCTAAGAGAACCGGAGATACGCGGGGCCAAAGTAGGTCAAGATTTGGCCGCGAAGGTCCACTTTGGCCCGGTACCGAGCAGCCGCCTTTCGTGGCGTACAAAATTAAAGCCACTCACTTTGTAGAGGAGACTTGGGGCTCCACGAGGGTGGTGAAAGCTAGTCTCTAGCCCCAAGGGTTCGGGAGATATAGGGCCGCAAAGTCGGTCCACATTCCCTATGGCGTTTCCCATGTTAAAGTTTCCCTATGGAGATTCCAATGTTAAATTTTCACCGGGACGAGGTCCACTTCTCCCGGTACTGTGACCCGGGTATAAGAGTGAGCCACACGCCCTTTGGTGAGCTCGTAGGGGAGGACTTGGGCTCTGCAACAACACCAGAAACGAGTCTCTAGCCCGAAAGGCACGCGAGATATAGAGACGCAAAGTCGGTGAAATTTCCTATGGCGATTTCAATGCATTTGAGACTTAGACGATTTTTCATGCGGTTCCGCGCACTTTGTTCCGCGGCCACGGGCCCGCCGTAGCTCCAATCCTGACACATTTTGGCACACATAAACTAGAGATACTTGGCTTTCGAATGAGCCCGGGCTCGAATTTTTGTCACCCCGGGAAGGTGCATCGGGTGGGGGCATGTCGGTTTTGGTTTTGCCGCTCCTCGGCCGTGCAAGTGCGGAGCCTGCCCTTCCTAGAGGTAAGAGCCAAGTGTCCTGGGAGCTCCGCGAGCCTATCCGCGGATCTTTAGGTGCCTTGGCCGCGGAGCGGCACCGTTCCAAAGTGCGGTCCGGCGGATTTGGACCGGGTCATGGTAACCGATTTGCCCCAAACTCCCTAGGTAGATAGCCCTACATGTGCCCTTTCGAACGATGGTAGTCTTATTAGTGTGGCCCCAGGAGAACCGGAGATACGCGGGGCCAAAGTAGGTCATGGTAACCGATTTGCCCCAAACTCCCTGGGTAGATAGCCCTATATGTGCCCTTTCGAACGATGGTAGTCTTATTAGTGTGGCCCTAAGAGAACCGGAGATACGCGGGGCCAAAGTAGGTCAAGATTTGGCCGCGAAGGTCCACTTTGGCCCGGTACCGAGCAGCCGCCTTTCGTGGCGTACAAAATTAAAGCCACTCACTTTGTAGAGGAGACTTGGGGCTCCACGAGGGTGGTGAAAGCTAGTCTCTAGCCCCAAGGGTTCGGGAGATATAGGGCCGCAAAGTCGGTCCACATTCCCTATGGCGTTTCCCATGTTAAAGTTTCCCTATGGAGATTCCAATGTTAAATTTTCACCGGGACGAGGTCCACTTCTCCCGGTACTGTGACCCGGGTATAAGAGTGAGCCACACGCCCTTTGGTGAGCTCGTAGGGGAGGACTTGGGCTCTGCAACAACACCAGAAACGAGTCTCTAGCCCGAAAGGCACGCGAGATATAGAGACGCAAAGTCGGTGAAATTTCCTATGGCGATTTCAATGCATTTGACACTTAGACGATTTTTCATGCGGTTCCGCGCACTTTGTTCCGCGGCCACGGGCCCGCCGTAGCTCCAATCCTGACACATTTTGGCACACATAAACTAGAGATACTTGGCTTTCGAATGAGCCCGGGCTCGAATTTTTGTCACCCCGGGAAGGTGCATCGGGTGGGGGCATGTCGGTTTTGGTTTTGCCGCTCCTCGGCCGTGCAAGTGCGGAGCCTGCCCTTCCTAGAGGTAAGAGCCAAGTGTCCTGGGAGCTCCGCGAGCCTATCCGCGGATCTTTAGGTGCCTTGGCCGCGGAGCGGCACCGTTCCAAAGTGCGGTCCGGCGGATTTGGACCGGGTCATGGTAACCGATTTGCCCCAAACTCCCTAGGTAGATAGCCCTACATGTGCCCTTTCGAACGATGGTAGTCTTATTAGTGTGGCCCCAGGAGAACCGGAGATACGCGGGGCCAAAGTAGGTCATGGTAACCGATTTGCCCCAAACTCCCTGGGTAGATAGCCCTATATGTGCCCTTTCGAACGATGGTAGTCTTATTAGTGTGGCCCTAAGAGAACCGGAGATACGCGGGGCCAAAGTAGGTCAAGATTTGGCCGCGAAGGTCCACTTTGGCCCGGTACCGAGCAGCCGCCTTTCGTGGCGTACAAAATTAAAGCCACTCACTTTGTAGAGGAGACTTGGGGCTCCACGAGGGTGGTGAAAGCTAGTCTCTAGCCCCAAGGGTTCGGGAGATATAGGGCCGCAAAGTCGGTCCACATTCCCTATGGCGTTTCCCATGTTAAAGTTTCCCTATGGAGATTCCAATGTTAAATTTTCACCGGGACGAGGTCCACTTCTCCCGGTACTGTGACCCGGGTATAAGAGTGAGCCACACGCCCTTTGGTGAGCTCGTAGGGGAGGACTTGGGCTCTGCAACAACACCAGAAACGAGTCTCTAGCCCGAAAGGCACGCGAGATATAGAGACGCAAAGTCGGTGAAATTTCCTATGGCGATTTCAATGCATTTGACACTTAGACGATTTTTCATGCGGTTCCGCGCACTTTGTTCAGCGGCCACGGGCCCGCCGTAGCTCCAATCCTGACACATTTTGGCACACATAAACTAGAGATACTTGGCTTTCGAATGAGCCCGGGCTCGAATTTTTGTCACCCCGGGAAGGTGCATCGGGTGGGGGCATGTCGGTTTTGGTTTTGCCGCTCCTCGGCCGTGCAAGTGCGGAGCCTGCCCTTCCTAGAGGTAAGAGCCAAGTGTCCTGGGAGCTCCGCGAGCCTATCCGCGGATCTTTAGGTGCCTTGGCCGCGGAGCGGCACCGTTCCAAAGTGCGGTCCGGCGGATTTGGACCGGGTCATGGTAACCGATTTGCCCCAAACTCCCTAGGTAGATAGCCCTACATGTGCCCTTTCGAACGATGGTCGTCTTATTAGTGTGGCCCCAGGAGAACCGGAGATACGCGGGGCCAAAGTAGGTCATGGTAACCGATTTGCCCCAAACTCCCTGGGTAGATAGCCCTATATGTGCCCTTTCGAACGATGGTAGTCTTATTAGTGTGGCCCTAAGAGAACCGGAGATACGCGGGGCCAAAGTAGGTCAAGATTTGGCCGCGAAGGTCCACTTTGGCCCGGTACCGAGCAGCCGCCTTTCGTGGCGTACAAAATTAAAGCCACTCACTTTGTAGAGGAGACTTGGGGCTCCACGAGGGTGGTGAAAGCTAGTCTCTAGCCCCAAGGGTTCGGGAGATATAGGGCCGCAAAGTCGGTCCACATTCCCTATGGCGTTTCCCATGTTAAAGTTTCCCTATGGAGATTCCAATGTTAAATTTTCACCGGGACGAGGTCCACTTCTCCCGGTACTGTGACCCGGGTATAAGAGTGAGCCACACGCCCTTTGGTGAGCTCGTAGGGGAGGACTTGGGCTCTGCAACAACACCAGAAACGAGTCTCTAGCCCGAAAGGCACGCGAGATATAGAGACGCAAAGTCGGTGAAATTTCCTATGGCGATTTCAATGCATTTGACACTTAGACGATTTCTCATGCGGTTCCGCGCACTTTGTTCCGCGGCCACGGGCCCGCCGTAGCTCCAATCCTGACACATTTTGTCACACATAAACTAGAGATACTTGGCTTTCGAATGAGCCCGGGCTCGAATTTTTGTCACCCCGGGAAGGTGCATCGGGTGGGGGCATGTCGGTTTTGGTTTTGCCGCTCCTCGGCCGTGCAAGTGCGGAGCCTGCCCTTCCTAGAGGTAAGAGCCAAGTGTCCTGGGAGCTCCGCGAGCCTATCCGCGGATCTTTAGGTGCCTTGGCCGCGGAGCGGCACCGTTCCAAAGTGCGGTCCGGCGGATTTGGACCGGGTCATGGTAACCGATTTGCCCCAAACTCCCTAGGTAGATAGCCCTACATGTGCCCTTTCGAACGATGGTAGTCTTATTAGTGTGGCCCCAGGAGAACCGGAGATACGCGGGGCCAAAGTAGGTCATGGTAACCGATTTGCCCCAAACTCCCTGGGTAGATAGCCCTATATGTGCCCTTTCGAACGATGGTAGTCTTATTAGTGTGGCCCTAAGAGAACCGGTGATACGCGGGGCCAAAGTAGGTCAAGATTTGGCCGCGAAGGTCCACTTTGGCCCGGTACCGAGCAGCCGCCTTTCGTGGCGTACAAAATTAAAGCCACTCACTTTGTAGAGGAGACTTGGGGCTCCACGAGGGTGGTGAAAGCTAGTCTCTAGCCCCAAGGGTTCGGGAGATATAGGGCCGCAAAGTCGGTCCACATTCCCTATGGCGTTTCCCATGTTAAAGTTTCCCTATGGAGATTCCAATGTTAAATTTTCACCGGGACGAGGTCCACTTCTCCCGGTACTGTGACCCGGGTATAAGAGTGAGCCACACGCCCTTTGGTGAGCTCGTAGGGGAGGACTTGGGCTCTGCAACAACACCAGAAACGAGTCTCTAGCCCGAAAGGCACGCGAGATATAGAGACGCAAAGTCGGTGAAATTTCCTATGGCGATTTCAATGCATTTGACACTTAGACGATTTTTCATGCGGTTCCGCGCACTTTGTTCCGCGGCCACGGGCCCGCCGTAGCTCCAATCCTGACACATTTTGGCACACATAAACTAGAGATACTTGGCTTTCGAATGAGCCCGGGCTCGAATTTTTGTCACCCCGAGAAGGTGCATCGGGTGGGGGCATGTCGGTTTTGGTTTTGCCGCTCCTCGGCCGTGCAAGTGCGGAGCCTGCCCTTCCTAGAGGTAAGAGCCAAGTGTCCTGGGAGCTCCGCGAGCCTATCCGCGGATCTTTAGGTGCCTTGGCCGCGGAGCGGCACCGTTCCAAAGTGCGGTCCGGCGGATTTGGACCGGGTCATGGTAACCGATTTGCCCCAAACTCCCTAGGTAGATAGCCCTACATGTGCCCTTTCGAACGATGGTAGTCTTATTAGTGTGGCCCCAGGAGAACCGGAGATACGCGGGGCCAAAGTAGGTCATGGTAACCGATTTGCCCCAAACTCCCTGGGTAGATAGCCCTATATGTGCCCTTTCGAACGATGGTAGTCTTATTAGTGTGGCCCTAAGAGAACCGGAGATACGCGGGGCCAAAGTAGGTCAAGATTTGGCCGCGAAGGTCCACTTTGGCCCGGTACCGAGCAGCCGCCTTTCGTGGCGTACAAAATTAAAGCCACTCACTTTGTAGAGGAGACTTGGGGCTCCACGAGGGTGGTGAAAGCTAGTCTCTAGCCCCAAGGGTTCGGGAGATATAGGGCCGCAAAGTCGGTCCACATTCCCTATGGCGTTTCCCATGTTAAAGTTTCCCTATGGAGATTCCAATGTTAAATTTTCACCGGGACGAGGTCCACTTCTCCCGGTACTGTGACCCGGGTATAAGAGTGAGCCACACGCCCTTTGGTGAGCTCGTAGGGGAGGACTTGGGCTCTGCAACAACACCAGAAACGAGTCTCTAGCCCGAAAGGCACGCGAGATATAGAGACGCAAAGTCGGTGAAATTTCCTATGGCGATTTCAATGCATTTGACACTTAGACGATTTCTCATGCGGTTCCGCGCACTTTGTTCCGCGGCCACGGGCCCGCCGTAGCTCCAATCCTGACACATTTTGGCACACATAAACTAGAGATACTTGGCTTTCGAATGAGCCCGGGCTCGAATTTTTGTCACCCCGGGAAGGTGCATCGGGTGGGGGCATGTCGGTTTTGGTTTTGCCGCTCCTCGGCCGTGCAAGTGCGGAGCCTGCCCTTCCTAGAGGTAAGAGCCAAGTGTCCTGGGAGCTCCGCGAGCCTATCCGCGGATCTTTAGGTGCCGTGGCCGCGAAGCGGCACCGTTCCAAAGTGCGGTCCGGCGGATTTGGACCGGGTCATGGTAACCGATTTGCCCCAAACTCCCTAGGTAGATAGCCCTACATGTGCCCTTTCGAACAATGGTAGTCTTATTAGTGTGGCCCCAGGAGAACCGGAGATACGCGGGGCCAAAGTAGGTCATGGTAACCGATTTGCCCCAAACTCCCTGGGTAGATAGCCCTATATGTGCCCTTTCGAACGATGGTAGTCTTATTAGTGTGGCCCTAAGAGAACCGGAGATACGCGGGGCCAAAGTAGGTCAAGATTTGGCCGCGAAGGTCCACTTTGGCCCGGTACCGAGCAGCCGCCTTTCGTGGCGTACAAAATTAAAGCCACTCACTTTGTAGAGGAGACTTGGGGCTCCACGAGGGTGGTGAAAGCTAGTCTCTAGCCCCAAGGGTTCGGGAGATATAGGGCCGCAAAGTCGGTCCACATTCCCTATGGCGTTTCCCATGTTAAAGTTTCCCTATGGAGATTCCAATGTTAAATTTTCACCGGGACGAGGTCCACTTCTCCCGGTACTGTGACCCGGGTATAAGAGTGAGCCACACGCCCTTTGGTGAGCTCGTAGGGGAGGACTTGGGCTCTGCAACAACACCAGAAACGAGTCTCTAGCCCGAAAGGCACGCGAGATATAGAGACGCAAAGTCGGTGAAATTTCCTATGGCGATTTCAATGCATTTGACACTTAGACGATTTTTCATGCGGTTCCGCGCACTTTGTTCCGCGGCCACGGGCCCGCCGTAGCTCCAATCCTGACACATTTTGGCACACATAAACTAGAGATACTTGGCTTTCGAATGAGCCCGAGCTCGAATTTTTGTCACCCCGGGAAGGTGCATCGGGTGGGGGCATGTCGGTTTTGGTTTTGCCGCTCCTCGGCCGTGCAAGTGCGGAGCCTGCCCTTCCTAGAGGTAAGAGCCAAGTGTCCTGGGAGCTCCGCGAGCCTATCCGCGGATCCTTAGGTGCCTTGGCCGCGGAGCGGCACCGTTCCAAAGTGCGGTCCGGCGGATTTGGACCGGGTCATGGTAACCGATTTGCCCCAAACTCCCTAGGTAGATAGCCCTACATGTGCCCTTTCGAACGATGGTAGTCTTATTAGTGTGGCCCCAGGAGAACCGGAGATACGCGGGGCCAAAGTAGGTCATGGTAACCGATTTGCCCCAAACTCCCTGGGTAGATAGCCCTATATGTGCCCTTTCGAACGATGGTAGTCTTATTAGTGTGGCCCTAAGAGAACCGGAGATACGCGGGGCCAAAGTAGGTCAAGATTTGGCCGCGAAGGTCCACTTTGGCCCGGTACCGAGCAGCCGCCTTTCGTGGCGTACAAAATTAAAGCCACTCACTTTGTAGAGGAGACTTGGGGCTCCACGAGGGTGGTGAAAGCTAGTCTCTAGCCCCAAGGGTTCGGGAGATATAGGGCCGCAAAGTCGGTCCACATTCCCTATGGCGTTTCCCATGTTAAAGTTTCCCTATGGAGATTCCAATGTTAAATTTTCACCGGGACGAGGTCCACTTCTCCCGGTACTGTGACCCGGGTATAAGAGTGAGCCACACGCCCTTTGGTGAGCTCGTAGGGGAGGACTTGGGCTCTGCAACAACACCAGAAACGAGTCTCTAGCCCGAAAGGCACGCGAGATATAGAGACGCAAAGTCGGTGAAATTTCCTATGGCGATTTCAATGCATTTGACACTTAGACGATTTTCATGCGGTTCCGCGCACTTTGTTCCGCGGCCACGGGCCCGCCGTAGCTCCAATCCTGACACATTTTGGCACACATAAACTAGAGATACTTGGCTTTCGAATGAGCCCGAGCTCGAATTTTTGTCACCCCGGGAAGGTGCATCGGGTGGGGGCATGTCGGTTTTGGTTTTGCCGCTCCTCGGCCGTGCAAGTGCGGAGCCTGCCCTTCCTAGAGGTAAGAGCCAAGTGTCCTGGGAGCTCCGCGAGCCTATCCGCGGATCTTTAGGTGCCTTGGCCGCGAAGCGGCACCGTTCCAAAGTGCGGTCCGGCGGATTTGGACCGGGTCATGGTAACCGATTTGCCCCAAACTCCCTAGGTAGATAGCCCTACATGTGCCCTTTCGAACGACGGTAGTCTTATTAGTGTGGCCCCAGGAGAACCGGAGATACGCGGGGCCAAAGTAGGTCATGGTAACCGATTTGCCCCAAACTCCCTGGGTAGATAGCCCTATATGTGCCCTTTCGAACGATGGTAGTCTTATTAGTGTGGCCCTAAGAGAACCGGAGATACGCGGGGCCAAAGTAGGTCAAGATTTGGCCGCGAAGGTCCACTTTGGCCCGGTACCGAGCAGCCGCCTTTCGTGGCGTACAAAATTAAAGCCACTCACTTTGTAGAGGAGACTTGGGGCTCCACGAGGGTGGTGAAAGCTAGTCTCTAGCCCCAAGGGTTCGGGAGATATAGGGCCGCAAAGTCGGTCCACATTCCCTATGGCGTTTCCCATGTTAAAGTTTCCCTATGGAGATTCCAATGTTAAATTTTCACCGGGACGAGGTCCACTTCTCCCGGTACTGTGACCCGGGTATAAGAGTGAGCCACACGCCCTTTGGTGAGCTCGTAGGGGAGGACTTGGGCTCTGCAACAACACCAGAAACGAGTCTCTAGCCCGAAAGGCACGCGAGATATAGAGACGCAAAGTCGGTGAAATTTCCTATGGCGATTTCAATGCATTTGACACTTAGACGATTTTTCATGCGGTTCCGCGCACTTTGTTCCGCGGCCACGGGCCCGCCGTAGCTCCAATCCTGACACATTTTGGCACACATAAACTAGAGATACTTGGCTTTCGAATGAGCCCGGGCTCGAATTTTTGTCACCCCGGGAAGGTGCATCGGGTGGGGGCATGTCGGTTTTGGTTTTGCCGCTCCTCGGCCGTGCAAGTGCGGAGCCTGCCCTTCCTAGAGGTAAGAGCCAAGTGTCCTGGGAGCTCCGCGAGCCTATCCGCGGATCTTTAGGTGCCTTGGCCGCGGAGCGGCCAAGGCACCTAAAGATCCGCGGATAGGCTCGCGGAGCTCCCAGGACACTTGGCTCTTACCTCTAGGAAGGGCAGGCTCCGCACTTGCACGGCCGAGGAGCGGCAAAACCAAAACCGACATGCCCCCACCCGATGCACCTTCCCGGGGTGACAAAAATTCGAGCCCGGGCTCATTCGAAAGCCAAGTATCTCTAGTTTATGTTTGCCAAAATGTGTCAGGATTGGAGCTACGGCGGGCCCGTGGCCGCGGAACAAAGTGCGCGGAACCGCATGAAAAATCGTCTAAGTGTCAAATGCATTGAAATCGCCATAGGAAATTTCACCGACTTTGCGTCTCTATATCTCGCGTGCCTTTCGGGCTAGAGACTCGTTTCTGGTGTTGTTGCAGAGCCCAAGTCCTCCCCTACGAGCTCACCAAAGGGCGTGTGGCTCACTCTTATACCCGGGTCACAGTACCGGGAGAAGTGGACCTCGTCCCGGTGAAAATTTAACATTGGAATCTCCATAGGGAAACTTTAACATGGGAAACGCCATAGGGAATGTGGACCGACTTTGCGGCCCTATATCTCCCGAACCCTTGGGGCTAGAGACTAGCTTTCACCACCCTCGTGGAGCCCCAAGTCTCCTCTACAAAGTGAGTGGCTTTAATTTTGTACGCCACGAAAGGCGGCTGCTCGGTACCGGGCCAAAGTGGACCTTCGCGGCCAAATCTTGACCTACTTTGGCCCCGCGTATCTCCGGTTCTCTTAGGGCCACACTAATAAGACTACCATCGTTCGAAAGGGCACATATAGGGCTATCTACCCAGGGAGTTTGGGGCAAATCGGTTACCATGACCTACTTTGGCCCCGCGTATCTCCGGTTCTCCTGGGGCCACACTAATAAGACTACCATCCTTCGACAGGGCACATGTAGGGCTATCTACCTAGGGAGTTTGGGGCAAATCGGTTACCATGACCCGGTCCAAATCCGCCGGACCGCACTTTGGAACGGTGCCGCTCCGCGGCCAAGGCACCTAAAGATCCGCGGATAGGCTCGCGGAGCTCCCAGGACACTTGGCTCTTACCTCTAGGAAGGGCAGGCTCCGCACTTGCACGGCCGAGGAGCGGCAAAACCAAAACCGACATGCCCCCACCCGATGCACCTTCCCGGGGTGACAAAAATTCGAGCCCGGGCTCATTCGAAAGCCAAGTATCTCTAGTTTATGTTTGCCAAAATGTGTCAGGATTGGAGCTACGGCGGGCCCGTGGCCGCTGAACAAAGTGCGCGGAACCGCATGAAAAATCGTCTAAGTGTCAAATGCATTGAAATCGCCATAGGAAATTTCACCGACTTTGCGTCTCTATATCTCGCGTGCCTTTCGGGCTAGAGACTCGTTTCTGGTGTTGTTGCAGAGCCCAAGTCCTCCCCTACGAGCTCACCAAAGGGCGTGTGGCTCACTCTTATACCCGGGTCACAGTACCGGGAGAAGTGGACCTCGTCCCGGTGAAAATTTAACATTGGAATCTCCATAGGGAAACTTTAACATGGGAAACGCCATAGGGAATGTGGACCGACTTTGCGGCCCTATATCTCCCGAACCCTTGGGGCTAGAGACTAGCTTTCACCACCCTCGTGGAGCCCCAAGTCTCCTCTACAAAGTGAGTGGCTTTAATTTTGTACGCCACGAAAGGCGGCTGCTCGGTACCGGGCCAAAGTGGACCTTCGCGGCCAAATCTTGACCTACTTTGGCCCCGCGTATCTCCGGTTCTCTTAGGGCCACACTAATAAGACTACCATCGTTCGAAAGGGCACATATAGGGCTATCTACCCAGGGAATTTGGGGCAAATCGGTTACCATGACCTACTTTGGCCCCGCGTATCTCCGGTTCTCCTGGGGCCACACTAATAAGACTACCATCCTTCGAAAGGGCACATGTAGGGCTATCTACCTAGGGAGTTTGGGGCAAATCGGTTACCATGACCCGGTCCAAATCCGCCGGACCGCACTTTGGAACGGTGCCGCTCCGCGGCCAAGGCACCTAAAGATCCGCGGATAGGCTCGCGGAGCTCCCAGGACACTTGGCTCTTACCTCTAGGAAGGGCAGGCTCCGCACTTGCACGGCCGAGGAGCGGCAAAACCAAAACCGACATGCCCCCACCCGATGCACCTTCCCGGGGTGACAAAAATTCGAGCCCGGGCTCATTCGAAAGCCAAGTATCTCTAGTTTATGTTTGCCAAAATGTGTCAGGATTGGAGCTACGGCGGGCCCGTGGCCGCGGAACAAAGTGCGCGGAACCGCATGAAAAATCGTCTAAGTGTCAAATGCATTGAAATCGCCATAGGAAATTTCACCGACTTTGCGTCTCTATATCTCGCGTGCCTTTCGGGCTAGAGACTCGTTTCTGGTGTTGTTGCAGAGCCCAAGTCCTCCCCTACGAGCTCACCAAAGGGCGTGTGGCTCACTCTTATACCCGGGTCACAGTACCGGGAGAAGTGGACCTCGTCCCGGTGAAAATTTAACATTGGAATCTCCATAGGGAAACTTTAACATGGGAAACGCCATAGGGAATGTGGACCGACTTTGCGGCCCTATATCTCCCGAACCCTTGGGGCTAGAGACTAGCTTTCACCACCCTCGTGGAGCCCCAAGTCTCCTCTACAAAGTGAGTGGCTTTAATTTTGTACGCCACGAAAGGCGGCTGCTCGGTACCGGGCCAAAGTGGACCTTCGCGGCCAAATCTTGACCTACTTTGGCCCCGCGTATCTCCGGTTCTCTTAGGGCCACACTAATAAGACTACCATCGTTCGAAAGGGCACACATAGGGCTATCTACCCAGGGAATTTGGGGCAAATCGGTTACCATGACCTACTTTGGCCCCGCGTATCTCCGGTTCTCCTGGGGCCACACTAATACGACTACCATCCTTCGAAAGGGCACATGTAGGGCTATCTACCTAGGGAGTTTGGGGCAAATCGGTTACCATGACCCGGTCCAAATCCGCCGGACCGCACTTTGGAACGGTGCCGCTCCGCGGCCAAGGCACCTAAAGATCCGCGGATAGGCTCGCGGAGCTCCCAGGACACTTGGCTCTTACCTCTAGGAAGGGCAGGCTCCGCACTTGCACGGCCGAGGAGCGGCAAAACCAAAACCGACATGCCCCCACCCGATGCACCGTCCCGGGGTGACAAAAATTCGAGCCCGGGCTCATTCGAAAGCCAAGTATCTCTAGTTTATGTTTGCCAAAATGTGTCAGGATTGGAGCTACGGCGGGCCCGTGGCCGCGGAACAAAGTGCGCGGAACCGCATGAAAAATCGTCTAAGTGTCAAATGCATTGAAATCGCCATAGGAAATTTCACCGACTTTGCGTCTCTATATCTCGCGTGCCTTTCGGGCTAGAGACTCGTTTCTGGTGTTGTTGCAGAGCCCAAGTCCTCCCCTACGAGCTCACCAAAGGGCGTGTGGCTCACTCTTATACCCGGGTCACAGTACCGGGAGAAGTGGACCTCGTCCCGGTGAAAATTTAACATTGGAATCTCCATAGGGAAACTTTAACATGGGAAACGCCATAGGGAATGTGGACCGACTTTGCGGCCCTATATCTCCCGAACCCTTGGGGCTAGAGACTAGCTTTCACCACCCTCGTGGAGCCCCAAGTCTCCTCTACAAAGTGAGTGGCTTTAATTTTGTACGCCACGAAAGGCGGCTGCTCGGTACCGGGCCAAAGTGGACCTTCGCGGCCAAATCTTGACCTACTTTGGCCCCGCGTATCTCCGGTTCTCTTAGGGCCACACTAATAAGACTACCATCGTTCGAAAGGGCACATATAGGGCTATCTACCCAGGGAATTTGGGGCAAATCGGTTACCATGACCTACTTTGGCCCCGCGTATCTCCGGTTCTCCTGGGGCCACACTAATACGACTACCATCCTTCGAAAGGGCACATGTAGGGCTATCTACCTAGGGAGTTTGGGGCAAATCGGTTACCATGACCCGGTCCAAATCCGCCGGACCGCACTTTGGAACGGTGCCGCTCCGCGGCCAAGGCACCTAAAGATCCGCGGATAGGCTCGCGGAGCTCCCAGGACACTTGGCTCTTACCTCTAGGAAGGGCAGGCTCCCCACTTGCACGGCCGAGGAGCGGCAAAACCAAAACCGACATGCCCCCACCCGATGCACCTTCCCGGGGTGACAAAAATTCGAGCCCGGGCTCATTCGAAAGCCAAGTATCTCTAGTTTATGTTTGCCAAAATGTGTCAGGATTGGAGCTACGGCGGGCCCGTGGCCGCTGAACAAAGTGCGCGGAACCGCATGAAAAATCGTCTAAGTGTCAAATGCATTGAAATCGCCATAGGAAATTTCACCGACTTTGCGTCTCTATATCTCGCGTGCCTTTCGGGCTAGAGACTCGTTTCTGGTGTTGTTGCAGAGCCCAAGTCCTCCCCTACGAGCTCACCAAAGGGCGTGTGGCTCACTCTTATACCCGGGTCACAGTACCGGGAGAAGTGGACCTCGTCCCGGTGAAAATTTAACATTGGAATCTCCATAGGGAAACTTTAACATGGGAAACGCCATAGGGAATGTGGACCGACTTTGCGGCCCTATATCTCCCGAACCCTTGGGGCTAGAGACTAGCTTTCACCACCCTCGTGGAGCCCCAAGTCTCCTCTACAAAGTGAGTGGCTTTAATTTTGTACGCCACGAAAGGCGGCTGCTCGGTACCGGGCCAAAGTGGACCTTCGCGGCCAAATCTTGACCTACTTTGGCCCCGCGTATCTCCGGTTCTCTTAGGGCCACACTAATAAGACTACCATCGTTCGAAAGGGCACATATAGGGCTATCTACCCAGGGAATTTGGGGCAAATCGGTTACCATGACCTACTTTGGCCCCGCGTATCTCCGGTTCTCCTGGGGCCACACTAATACGACTACCATCCTTCGAAAGGGCACATGTAGGGCTATCTACCTAGGGAGTTTGGGGCAAATCGGTTACCATGACCCGGTCCAAATCCGCCGGACCGCACTTTGGAACGGTGCCGCTCCGCGGCCAAGGCACCTAAAGATCCGCGGATAGGCTCGCGGAGCTCCCAGGACACTTGGCTCTTACCTCTAGGAAGGGCAGGCTCCGCACTTGCACGGCCGAGGAGCGGCAAAACCAAAACCGACATGCCCCCACCCGATGCACCTTCCCGGGGTGACAAAAATTCGAGCCCGGGCTCATTCGAAAGCCAAGTATCTCTAGTTTATGTTTGCCAAAATGTGTCAGGATTGGAGCTACGGCGGGCCCGTGGCCGCGGAACAAAGTGCGCGGAACCGCATGAAAAATCGTCTAAGTGTCAAATGCATTGAAATCGCCATAGGAAATTTCACCGACTTTGCGTCTCTATATCTCGCGTGCCTTTCGGGCTAGAGACTCGTTTCTGGTGTTGTTGCAGAGCCCAAGTCCTCCCCTACGAGCTCACCAAAGGGCGTGTGGCTCACTCTTATACCCGGGTCACAGTACCGGGAGAAGTGGACCTCGTCCCGGTGAAAATTTAACATTGGAATCTCCATAGGGAAACTTTAACATGGGAAACGCCATAGGGAATGTGGACCGACTTTGCGGCCCTATATCTCCCGAACCCTTGGGGCTAGAGACTAGCTTTCACCACCCTCGTGGAGCCCCAAGTCTCCTCTACAAAGTGAGTGGCTTTAATTTTGTACGCCAAGAAAGGCGGCTGCTCGGTACCGGGCCAAAGTGGACCTTCGCGGCCAAATCTTGACCTACTTTGGCCCCGCGTATCTCCGGTTCTCTTAGGGCCACACTAATAAGACTACCATCGTTCGAAAGGGCACACATAGGGCTATCTACCCAGGGAATTTGGGGCAAATCGGTTACCATGACCTACTTTGGCCCCGCGTATCTCCGGTTCTCCTGGGGCCACACTAATAAGACTACCATCCTTCGAAAGGGCACATGTAGGGCTATCTACCTAGGGAGTTTGGGGCAAATCGGTTACCATGACCCGGTCCAAATCCGCCGGACCGCACTTTGGAACGGTGCCGCTCCGCGGCCAAGGCACCTAAAGATCCGCGGATAGGCTCGCGGAGCTCCCAGGACACTTGGCTCTTACCTCTAGGAAGGGCAGGCTCCGCACTTGCACGGCCGAGGAGCGGCAAAACCAAAACCGACATGCCCCCACCCGATGCACCTTCCCGGGGTGACAAAAATTCGAGCCCGGGCTCATTCGAAAGCCAAGTATCTCTAGTGTATGTTTGCCAAAATGTGTCAGGATTGGAGCTACGGCGGGCCCGTGGCCGCGGAACAAAGTGCGCGGAACCGCATGAAAAATCGTATAAGTGTCAAATGCATTGAAATCGCCATAGGAAATTTCACCGACTTTGCGTCTCTATATCTCGCGTGCCTTTCGGGCTAGAGACTCGTTTCTGGTGTTGTTGCAGAGCCCAAGTCCTCCCCTACGAGCTCACCAAAGGGCGTGTGGCTCACTCTTATACCCGGGTCACAGTACCGGGAGAAGTGGACCTCGTCCCGGTGAAAATTTAACATTGGAATCTCCATAGGGAAACTTTAACATGGGAAACGCCATAGGGAATGTGGACCGACTTTGCGGCCCTATATCTCCCGAACCCTTGGGGCTAGAGACTAGCTTTCACCACCCTCGTGGAGCCCCAAGTCTCCTCTACAAAGTGAGTGGCTTTAATTTTGTACGCCACGAAAGGCGGCTGCTCGGTACCGGGCCAAAGTGGACCTTCGCGGCCAAATCTTGACCTACTTTGGCCCCGCGTATCTCCGGTTCTCTTAGGGCCACACTAATAAGACTACCATCGTTCGAAAGGGCACACATAGGGCTATCTACCCAGGGAATTTGGGGCAAATCGGTTACCATGACCTACTTTGGCCCCGCGTATCTCCGGTTCTCCTGGGGCCACACTAATACGACTACCATCCTTCGAAAGGGCACATGTAGGGCTATCTACCTAGGGAGTTTGGGGCAAATCGGTTACCATGACCCGGTCCAAATCCGCCGGACCGCACTTTGGAACGGTGCCGCTCCGCGGCCAAGGCACCTAAAGATCCGCGGATAGGCTCGCGGAGCTCCCAGGACACTTGGCTCTTACCTCTAGGAAGGGCAGGCTCCGCACTTGCACGGCCGAGGAGCGGCAAAACCAAAACCGACATGCCCCCACCCGATGCACCTTCCCGGGGTGACAAAAATTCGAGCCCGGGCTCATTCGAAAGCCAAGTATCTCTAGTTTATGTTTGCCAAAATGTGTCAGGATTGGAGCTACGGCGGGCCCGTGGCCGCGGAACAAAGTGCGCGGAACCGCATGAAAAATCGTCTAAGTGTCAAATGCATTGAAATCGCCATAGGAAATTTCACCGACTTTGCGTCTCTATATCTCGCGTGCCTTTCGGGCTAGAGACTCGTTTCTGGTGTTGTTGCAGAGCCCAAGTCCTCCCCTACGAGCTCACCAAAGGGCGTGTGGCTCACTCTTATACCCGGGTCACAGTACCGGGAGAAGTGGACCTCGTCCCGGTGAAAATTTAACATTGGAATCTCCATAGGGAAACTTTAACATGGGAAACGCCATAGGGAATGTGGACCGACTTTGCGGCCCTATATCTCCCGAACCCTTGGGGCTAGAGACTAGCTTTCACCACCCTCGTGGAGCCCCAAGTCTCCTCTACAAAGTGAGTGGCTTTAATTTTGTACGCCACGAAAGGCGGCTGCTCGGTACCGGGCCAAAGTGGACCTTCGCGGCCAAATCTTGACCTACTTTGGCCCCGCGTATCTCCGGTTCTCTTAGGGCCACACTAATAAGACTACCATCGTTCGAAAGGGCACATATAGGGCTATCTACCCAGGGAGTTTGGGGCAAATCGGTTACCATGACCTACTTTGGCCCCGCGTATCTCCGGTTCTCCTGGGGCCACACTAATACGACTACCATCCTTCGAAAGGGCACATGTAGGGCTATCTACCTAGGGAGTTTGGGGCAAATCGGTTACCATGACCCGGTCCAAATCCGCCGGACCGCACTTTGGAACGGTGCCGCTCCGCGGCCAAGGCACCTAAAGATCCGCGGATAGGCTCGCGGAGCTCCCAGGACACTTGGCTCTTACCTCTAGGAAGGGCAGGCTCCGCACTTGCACGGCCGAGGAGCGGCAAAACCAAAACCGACATGCCCCCACCCGATGCACCTTCCCGGGGTGACAAAAATTCGAGCCCGGGCTCATTCGAAAGCCAAGTATCTCTAGTTTATGTTTGCCAAAATGTGTCAGGATTGGAGCTACGGCGGGCCCGTGGCCGCGGAACAAAGTGCGCGGAACCGCATGAAAAATCGTCTAAGTGTCAAATGCATTGAAATCGCCATAGGAAATTTCACCGACTTTGCGTCTCTATATCTCGCGTGCCTTTCGGGCTAGAGACTCGTTTCTGGTGTTGTTGCAGAGCCCAAGTCCTCCCCTACGAGCTCACCAAAGGGCGTGTGGCTCACTCTTATACCCGGGTCACAGTACCGGGAGAAGTGGACCTCGTCCCGGTGAAAATTTAACATTGGAATCTCCATAGGGAAACTTTAACATGGGAAACGCCATAGGGAATGTGGACCGACTTTGCGGCCCTATATCTCCCGAACCCTTGGGGCTAGAGACTAGCTTTCACCACCCTCGTGGAGCCCCAAGTCTCCTCTACAAAGTGAGTGGCTTTAATTTTGTACGCCACGAAAGGCGGCTGCTCGGTACCGGGCCAAAGTGGACCTTCGCGGCCAAATCTTGACCTACTTTGGCCCCGCGTATCTCCGGTTCTCTTAGGGCCACACTAATAAGACTACCATCGTTCGAAAGGGCACACATAGGGCTATCTACCCAGGGAGTTTGGGGCAAATCGGTTACCATGACCTACTTTGGCCCCGCGTATCTCCGGTTCTCCTGGGGCCACACTAATAAGACTACCATCCTTCGAAAGGGCACATGTAGGGCTATCTACCTAGGGAGTTTGGGGCAAATCGGTTACCATGACCCGGTCCAAATCCGCCGGACCGCACTTTGGAACGGTGCCGCTCCGCGGCCAAGGCACCTAAAGATCCGCGGATAGGCTCGCGGAGCTCCCAGGACACTTGGCTCTTACCTCTAGGAAGGGCAGGCTCCGCACTTGCACGGCCGAGGAGCGGCAAAACCAAAACCGACATGCCCCCACCCGATGCACCTTCCCGGGGTGACAAAAATTCGAGCCCGGGCTCATTCGAAAGCCAAGTATCTCTAGTTTATGTTTGCCAAAATGTGTCAGGATTGGAGCTACGGCGGGCCCGTGGCCGCGGAACAAAGTGCGCGGAACCGCATGAAAAATCGTCTAAGTGTCAAATGCATTGAAATCGCCATAGGAAATTTCACCGACTTTGCGTCTCTATATCTCGCGTGCCTTTCGGGCTAGAGACTCGTTTCTGGTGTTGTTGCAGAGCCCAAGTCCTCCCCTACGAGCTCACCAAAGGGCGTGTGGCTCACTCTTATACCCGGGTCACAGTACCGGGAGAAGTGGACCTCGTCCCGGTGAAAATTTAACATTGGAATCTCCATAGGGAAACTTTAACATGGGAAACGCCATAGGGAATGTGGACCGACTTTGCGGCCCTATATCTCCCGAACCCTTGGGGCTAGAGACTAGCTTTCACCACCCTCGTGGAGCCCCAAGTCTCCTCTACAAAGTGAGTGGCTTTAATTTTGTACGCCACGAAAGGCGGCTGCTCGGTACCGGGCCAAAGTGGACCTTCGCGGCCAAATCTTGACCTACTTTGGCCCCGCGTATCTCCGGTTCTCTTAGGGCCACACTAATAAGACTACCATCGTTCGAAAGGGCACATATAGGGCTATCTACCCAGGGAATTTGGGGCAAATCGGTTACCATGACCTACTTTGGCCCCGCGTATCTCCGGTTCTCCTGGGGCCACACTAATAAGACTACCATCCTTCGAAAGGGCACATGTAGGGCTATCTACCTAGGGAGTTTGGGGCAAATCGGTTACCATGACCCGGTCCAAATCCGCCGGACCGCACTTTGGAACGGTGCCGCTCCGCGGCCAAGGCACCTAAAGATCCGCGGATAGGCTCGCGGAGCTCCCAGGACACTTGGCTCTTCCCTCTAGGAAGGGCAGGCTCCGCACTTGCACGGCCGAGGAGCGGCAAAACCAAAACCGACATGCCCCCACCCGATGCACCTTCCCGGGGTGACAAAAATTCGAGCCCGGGCTCATTCGAAAGCCAAGTATCTCTAGTTTATGTGTGCCAAAATGTGTCAGGATTGGAGCTACGGCGGGCCCGTGGCCGCGGAACAAAGTGCGCGGAACCGCATGAAAAATCGTCTAAGTGTCAAATGCATTGAAATCGCCATAGGAAATTTCACCGACTTTGCGTCTCTATATCTCGCGTGCCTTTCGGGCTAGAGACTCGTTTCTGGTGTTGTTGCAGAGCCCAAGTCCTCCCCTACGAGCTCACCAAAGGGCGTGTGGCTCACTCTTATACCCGGGTCACAGTACCGGGAGAAGTGGACCTCGTCCCGGTGAAAATTTAACATTGGAATCTCCATAGGGAAACTTTAACATGGGAAACGCCATAGGGAATGTGGACCGACTTTGCGGCCCTATATCTCCCGAACCCTTGGGGCTAGAGACTAGCTTTCACCACCCTCGTGGAGCCCCAAGTCTCCTCTACAAAGTGAGTGGCTTTAATTTTGTACGCCACGAAAGGCGGCTGCTCGGTACCGGGCCAAAGTGGACCTTCGCGGCCAAATCTTGACCTACTTTGGCCCCGCGTATCTCCGGTTCTCTTAGGGCCACACTAATAAGACTACCATCGTTCGAAAGGGCACACATAGGGCTATCTACCCAGGGAATTTGGGGCAAATCGGTTACCATGACCTACTTTGGCCCCGCGTATCTCCGGTTCTCCTGGGGCCACACTAATACGACTACCATCCTTCGAAAGGGCACATGTAGGGCTATCTACCTAGGGAGTTTGGGGCAAATCGGTTACCATGACCCGGTCCAAATCCGCCGGACCGCACTTTGGAACGGTGCCGCTCCGCGGCCAAGGCACCTAAAGATCCGCGGATAGGCTCGCGGAGCTCCCAGGACACTTGGCTCTTACCTCTAGGAAGGGCAGGCTCCGCACTTGCACGGCCGAGGAGCGGCAAAACCAAAACCGACATGCCCCCACCCGATGCACCTTCCCGGGGTGACAAAAATTCGAGCCCGGGCTCATTCGAAAGCCAAGTATCTCTAGTTTATGTTTGCCAAAATGTGTCAGGATTGGAGCTACGGCGGGCCCGTGGCCGCGGAACAAAGTGCGCGGAACCGCATGAAAAATCGTCTAAGTGTCAAATGCATTGAAATCGCCATAGGAAATTTCACCGACTTTGCGTCTCTATATCTCGCGTGCCTTTCGGGCTAGAGACTCGTTTCTGGTGTTGTTGCAGAGCCCAAGTCCTCCCCTACGAGCTCACCAAAGGGCGTGTGGCTCACTCTTATACCCGGGTCACAGTACCGGGAGAAGTGGACCTCGTCCCGGTGAAAATTTAACATTGGAATCTCCATAGGGAAACTTTAACATGGGAAACGCCATAGGGAATGTGGACCGACTTTGCGGCCCTATATCTCCCGAACCCTTGGGGCTAGAGACTAGCTTTCACCACCCTCGTGGAGCCCCAAGTCTCCTCTACAAAGTGAGTGGCTTTAATTTTGTACGCCACGAAAGGCGGCTGCTCGGTACCGGGCCAAAGTGGACCTTCGCGGCCAAATCTTGACCTACTTTGGCCCCGCGTATCTCCGGTTCTCTTAGGGCCACACTAATAAGACTACCATCGTTCGAAAGGGCACATATAGGGCTATCTACCCAGGGAGTTTGGGGCAAATCGGTTACCATGACCTACTTTGGCCCCGCGTATCTCCGGTTCTCCTGGGGCCACACTAATAAGACTACCATCCTTCGAAAGGCTACATGTAGGGCTATCTACCTAGGGAGTTTGGGGCAAATCGGTTACCATAACCCGGTCCAAATCCGCCGGACCGCACTTTGGAACGGTGCCGCTCCGCGGCCAAGGCACCTAAAGATCCGCGGATAGGCTCGCGGAACTCCCAGGACACTTGGCTCTTACCTCTAGGAAGGGCAGGCTCCGCACTTGCACGGCCGAGGAGCGGCAAAACCAAAACCGACATGCCCCCACCCGATGCACCTTCCCGGGGTGACAAAAATTCGAGCCCGGGCTCATTCGAAAGCCAAGTATCTCTAGTTTATGTTTGCCAAAATGTGTCAGGATTGGAGCTACGGCGGGCCCGTGGCCGCTGAACAAAGTGCGCGGAACCGCATGAAAAATCGTCTAAGTGTCAAATGCATTGAAATCGCCATAGGAAATTTCACCGACTTTGCGTCTCTATATCTCGCGTGCCTTTCGGGCTAGAGACTCGTTTCTGGTGTTGTTGCAGAGCCCAAGTCCTCCCCTACGAGCTCACCAAAGGGCGTGTGGCTCACTCTTATACCCGGGTCACAGTACCGGGAGAAGTGGACCTCGTCCCGGTGAAAATTTAACATTGGAATCTCCATAGGGAAACTTTAACATGGGAAACGCCATAGGGAATGTGGACCGACTTTGCGGCCCTATATCTCCCGAACCCTTGGGGCTAGAGACTAGCTTTCACCACCCTCGTGGAGCCCCAAGTCTCCTCTACAAAGTGAGTGGCTTTAATTTTGTACTCCACGAAAGGCGGCTGCTCGGTACCGGGCCAAAGTGGACCTTCGCGGCCAAATCTTGACCTACTTTGGCCCCGCGTATCTCCGGTTCTCTTAGGGCCACACTAATAAGACTACCATCGTTCGAAAGGGCACATATAGGGCTATCTACCCAGGGAGTTTGGGGCAAATCGGTTACCATGACCTACTTTGGCCCCGCGTATCTCCGGTTCTCCTGGGGCCACACTAATAAGACTACCATCCTTCGAAAGGGCACATGTAGGGCTATCTACCTAGGGAGTTTGGGGCAAATCGGTTACCATGACCCGGTCCAAATCCGCCGGACTGCACTTTGGAACGGTGCCGCTCCGCGGCCAAGGCACCTAAAGATCCGCGGATAGGCTCGCGGAGCTCCCAGGACACTTGGCTCTTACCTCTAGGAAGGGCAGGCTCCGCACTTGCACGGCCGAGGAGCGGCAAAACCAAAACCGACATGCCCCCACCCGATGCACCTTCCCGGGGTGACAAAAATTCGAGCCCGGGCTCATTCGAAAGCCAAGTATCTCTAGTTTATGTTTGCCAAAATGTGTCAGGATTGGAGCTACGGCGGGCCCGTGGCCGCGGAACAAAGTGCGCGGAACCGCATGAAAAATCGTCTAAGTGTCAAATGCATTGAAATCGCCATAGGAAATTTCACCGACTTTGCGTCTCTATATCTCGCGTGCCTTTCGGGCTAGAGACTCGTTTCTGGTGTTGTTGCAGAGCCCAAGTCCTCCCCTACGAGCTCACCAAAGGGCGTGTGGCTCACTCTTATACCCGGGTCACAGTACCGGGAGAAGTGGACCTCGTCCCGGTGAAAATTTAACATTGGAATCTCCATAGGGAAACTTTAACATGGGAAACGCCATAGGGAATGTGGACCGACTTTGCGGCCCTATATCTCCCGAACCCTTGGGGCTAGAGACTAGCTTTCACCACCCTCGTGGAGCCCCAAGTCTCCTCTACAAAGTGAGTGGCTTTAATTTTGTACGCCACGAAAGGCGGCTGCTCGGTACCGGGCCAGAGTGGACCTTCGCGGCCAAATCTTGACCTACTTTGGCCCCGCGTATCTCCGGTTCTCTTAGGGCCACACTAATAAGACTACCATCGTTCGAAAGGGCACATATAGGGCTATCTACCCAGGGAATTTTGGGGCAAATCGGTTACCATGACCTACTTTGGCCCCGCGTATCTCCGGTTCTCCTGGGGCCACACTAATAAGACTACCATCCTTCGAAAGGGCACATGTAGGGCTATCTACCTAGGGAGTTTGGGGCAAATCGGTTACCATGACCCGGTCCAAATCCGCCGGACCGCACTTTGGAACGGTGCCGCTCCGCGGCCAAGGCACCTAAAGATCCGCGGATAGGCTCGCGGAGCTCCCAGGACACTTGGCTCTTACCTCTAGGAAGGGCAGGCTCCGCACTTGCACGGCCGAGGAGCGGCAAAACCAAAACCGACATGCCCCCACCCGATGCACCTTCCCGGGGTGACAAAAATTCGAGCCCGGGCTCATTCGAAAGCCAAGTATCTCTAGTTTATGTTTGCCAAAATGTGTCAGGATTGGAGCTACGGCGGGCCCGTGGCCGCTGAACAAAGTGCGCGGAACCGCATGAAAAATCGTCTAAGTGTCAAATGCATTGAAATCGCCATAGGAAATTTCACCGACTTTGCGTCTCTATATCTCGCGTGCCTTTCGGGCTAGAGACTCGTTTCTGGTGTTGTTGCAGAGCCCAAGTCCTCCCCTACGAGCTCACCAAAGGGCGTGTGGCTCACTCTTATACCCGGGTCACAGTACCGGGAGAAGTGGACCTCGTCCCGGTGAAAATTTAACATTGGAATCTCCATAGGGAAACTTTAACATGGGAAACGCCATAGGGAATGTGGACCGACTTTGCGGCCCTATATCTCCCGAACCCTTGGGGCTAGAGACTAGCTTTCACCACCCTCGTGGAGCCCCAAGTCTCCTCTACAAAGTGAGTGGCTTTAATTTTGTACGCCACGAAAGGCGGCTGCTCGGTACCGGGCCAAAGTGGACCTTCGCGGCCAAATCTTGACCTACTTTGGCCCCGCGTATCTCCGGTTCTCTTAGAACCACACTAATAAGACTACCATCGTTCGAAAGGGCACATATAGGGCTATCTACCCAGGGAATTTGGGGCAAATCGGTTACCATGACCTACTTTGGCCCCGCGTATCTCCGGTTCTCCTGGGGCCACACTAATACGACTACCATCCTTCGAAAGGGCACATGTAGGGCTATCTACCTAGGGAGTTTGGGGCACATCGGTTACCATGACCCGGTCCAAATCCGCCGGACCGCACTTTGGAACGGTGCCGCTCCGCGGCCAAGGCACCTAAAGATCCGCGGATAGGCTCGCGGAGCTCCCAGGACACTTGGCTCTTACCTCTCGGAAGGGCAGGCTCCGCACTTGCACGGCCGAGGAGCGGCAAAACCAAAACCGACATGCCCCCACCCGATGCACCTTCCCGGGGTGACAAAAATTCGAGCCCGGGCTCATTCGAAAGCCAAGTATCTCTAGTTTATGTTTGCCAAAATGTGTCAGGATTGGAGCTACGGCGGGCCCGTGGCCGCTGAACAAAGTGCGCGGAACCGCATGAAAAATCGTCTAAGTGTCAAATGCATTGAAATCGCCATAGGAAATTTCACCGACTTTGCGTCTCTATATCTCGCGTGCCTTTCGGGCTAGAGACTCGTTTCTGGTGTTGTTGCAGAGCCCAAGTCCTCCCCTACGAGCTCACCAAAGGGCGTGTGGCTCACTCTTATACCCGGGTCACAGTACCGGGAGAAGTGGACCTCGTCCCGGTGAAAATTTAACATTGGAATCTCCATAGGGAAACTTTAACATGGGAAACGCAATAGGGAATGTGGACCGACTTTGCGGCCCTATATCTCCCGAACCCTTGGGGCTAGAGACTAGCTTTCACCACCCTCGTGGAGCCCCAAGTCTCCTCTACAAAGTGAGTGGCTTTAATTTTGTACGCCACGAAAGGCGGCTGCTCGGTACCGGGCCAAAGTGGACCTTCGCGGCCAAATCTTGACCTACTTTGGCCCCGCGTATCTCCGGTTCTCTTAGGGCCACACTAATAAGACTACCATCGTTCGAAAGGGCACATATAGGGCTATCTACCCAGGGAATTTGGGGCAAATCGGTTACCATGACCTACTTTGGCCCCGCGTATCTCCGGTTCTCCTGGGGCCACACTAATACGACTACCATCCTTCGAAAGGGCACATGTAGGGCTATCTACCTAGGGAGTTTGGGGCAAATCGGTTACCATGACCCGGTCCAAATCCGCCGGACCGCACTTTGGAACGGTGCCGCTCCGCGGCCAAGGCACCTAAAGATCCGCGGATAGGCTCGCGGAGCTCCCAGGACACTTGGCTCTTACCTCTAGGAAGGGCAGGCTCCGCACTTGCACGGCCGAGGAGCGGCAAAACCAAAACCGACATGCCCCCACCCGATGCACCTTCCCGGGGTGACAAAAATTCGAGCCCGGGCTCATTCGAAAGCCAAGTATCTCTAGTTTATGTGTGCCAAAATGTGTCAGGATTGGAGCTACGGCGGGCCCGTGGCCGCTGAACAAAGTGCGCGGAACCGCATGAAAAATCGTCTAAGTCTCAAATGCATTGAAATCGCCATAGGAAATTTCACCGACTTTGCGTCTCTATATCTCGCGTGCCTTTCGGGCTAGAGACTCGTTTCTGGTGTTGTTGCAGAGCCCAAGTCCTCCCCTACGAGCTCACCAAAGGGCGTGTGGCTCACTCTTATACCCGGGTCACAGTACCGGGAGAAGTGGACCTCGTCCCGGTGAAAATTTAACATTGGAATCTCCATAGGGAAACTTTAACATGGGAAACGCCATAGGGAATGTGGACCGACTTTGCGGCCCTATATCTCCCGAACCCTTGGGGCTAGAGACTAGCTTTCACCACCCTCGTGGAGCCCCAAGTCTCCTCTACAAAGTGAGTGGCTTTAATTTTGTACGCCACGAAAGGCGGCTGCTCGGTACCGGGCCAAAGTGGACCTTCGCGGCCAAATCTTGACCTACTTTGGCCCCGCGTATCTCCGGTTCTCTTAGGGCCACACTAATAAGACTACCATCGTTCGAAAGGGCACACATAGGGCTATCTACCCAGGGAGTTTGGGGCAAATCGGTTACCATGACCTACTTTGGCCCCGCGTATCTCCGGTTCTCCTGGGGCCACACTAATAAGACTACCATCCTTCGAAAGGGCACATGTAGGGCTATCTACCTAGGGAGTTTGGGGCAAATCGGTTACCATGACCCGGTCCAAATCCGCCGGACCGCACTTTGGAACGGTGCCGCTCCGCGGCCAAGGCACCTAAAGATCCGCGGATAGGCTCGCGGAGCTCCCAGGACACTTGGCTCTTACCTCTATGAAGGGCAGGCTCCGCACTTGCACGGCCGAGGAGCGGCAAAACCAAAACCGACATGCCCCCACCCGATGCACCTTCCCGGGGTGACAAAAATTCGAGCCCGGGCTCATTCGAAAGCCAAGTATCTCTAGTTTATGTTTGCCAAAATGTGTCAGGATTGGAGCTACGGCGGGCCCGTGGCCGCTGAACAAAGTGCGCGGAACCGCATGAAAAATCGTCTAAGTGTCAAATGCATTGAAATCGCCATAGGAAATTTCACCGACTTTGCGTCTCTATATCTCGCGTGCCTTTCGGGCTAGAGACTCGTTTCTGGTGTTGTTGCAGAGCCCTAGTCCTCCCCTACGAGCTCACCAAAGGGCGTGTGGCTCACTCTTATACCCGGGTCACAGTACCGGGAGAAGTGGACCTCGTCCCGGTGAAAATTTAACATTGGAATCTCCATAGGGAAACTTTAACATGGGAAACGCCATAGGGAATGTGGACCGACTTTGCGGCCCTATATCTCCCGAACCCTTGGGGCTAGAGACTAGCTTTCACCACCCTCGTGGAGCCCCAAGTCTCCTCTACAAAGTGAGTGGCTTTAATTTTGTACGCCACGAAAGGCGGCTGCTCGGTACCGGGCCAAAGTGGACCTTCGCGGCCAAATCTTGACCTACTTTGGCCCCGCGTATCTCCGGTTCTCTTAGGGCCACACTAATAAGACTACCATCGTTCGAAAGGGCACACATAGGGCTATCTACCCAGGGAATTTGGGGCAAATCGGTTACCATGACCTACTTTGGCCCCGCGTATCTCCGGTTCTCCTGGGGCCACACTAATACGACTACCATCCTTCGAAAGGGCACATGTAGGGCTATCTACCTAGGGAGTTTGGGGCAAATCGGTTACCATGACCCGGTCCAAATCCGCCGGACCGCACTTTGGAACGGTGCCGCTCCGCGGCCAAGGCACCTAAAGATCCGCGGATAGGCTCGCGGAGCTCCCAGGACACTTGGCTCTTACCTCTAGGAAGGGCAGGCTCCGCACTTGCACGGCCGAGGAGCGGCAAAACCAAAACCGACATGCCCCCACCCGATGCACCTTCCCGGGGTGACAAAAATTCGAGCCCGGGCTCATTCGAAAGCCAAGTATCTCTAGTTTATGTTTGCCAAAATGTGTCAGGATTGGAGCTACGGCGGGCCCGTGGCCGCGGAACAAAGTGCGCGGAACCGCATGAAAAATCGTCTAAGTGTCAAATGCATTGAAATCGCCATAGGAAATTTCACCGACTTTGCGTCTCTATATCTCGCGTGCCTTTCGGGCTAGAGACTCGTTTCTGGTGTTGTTGCAGAGCCCAAGTCCTCCCCTACGAGCTCACCAAAGGGCGTGTGGCTCACTCTTATACCCGGGTCACAGTACCGGGAGAAGTGGACCTCGTCCCGGTGAAAATTTAACATTGGAATCTCCATAGGGAAACTTTAACATGGGAAACGCCATAGGGAATGTGGACCGACTTTGCGGCCCTATATCTCCCGAACCCTTGGGGCTAGAGACTAGCTTTCACCACCCTCGTGGAGCCCCAAGTCTCCTCTACAAAGTGAGTGGCTTTAATTTTGTACGCCACGAAAGGCGGCTGCTCGGTACCGGGCCAAAGTGGACCTTCGCGGCCAAATCTTGACCTACTTTGGCCCCGCGTATCTCCGGTTCTCTTAGGGCCACACTAATAAGACTACCATCGTTCGAAAGGGCACACATAGGGCTATCTACCCAGGGAGTTTGGGGCAAATCGGTTACCATGACCTACTTTGGCCCCGCGTATCTCCGGTTCTCCTGGGGCCACACTAATAAGACTACCATCCTTCGAAAGGGCACATGTAGGGCTATCTACCTAGGGAGTTTGGGGCAAATCGGTTACCATGACCCGGTCCAAATCCGCCGGACCGCACTTTGGAACGGTGCCGCTCCGCGGCCAAGGCACCTAAAGATCCGCGGATAGGCTCGCGGAGCTCCCAGGACACTTGGCTCTTACCTCTAGGAAGGGCAGGCTCCGCACTTGCACGGCCGAGGAGCGGCAAAACCAAAACCGACATGCCCCCACCCGATGCACCTTCCCGGGGTGACAAAAATTCGAGCCCGGGCTCATTCGAAAGCCAAGTATCTCTAGTTTATGTGTGCCAAAATGTGTCAGGATTGGAGCTACGGCGGGCCCGTGGCCGCGGAACAAAGTGCGCGGAACCGCATGAAAAATCGTCTAAGTGTCAAATGCATTGAAATCGCCATAGGAAATTTCACCGACTTTGCGTCTCTATATCTCGCGTGCCTTTCGGGCTAGAGACTCGTTTCTGGTGTTGTTGCAGAGCCCAAGTCCTCCCCTACGAGCTCACCAAAGGGCGTGTGGCTCACTCTTATACCCGGGTCACAGTACCGGGAGAAGTGGACCTCGTCCCGGTGAAAATTTAACATTGGAATCTCCATAGGGAAACTTTAACATGGGAAACGCCATAGGGAATGTGGACCGACTTTGCGGCCCTATATCTCCCGAACCCTTGGGGCTAGAGACTAGCTTTCACCACCCTCGTGGAGCCCCAAGTCTCCTCTACAAAGTGAGTGGCTTTAATTTTGTACGCCACGAAAGGCGGCTGCTCGGTACCGGGCCAGAGTGGACCTTCGCGGCCAAATCTTGACCTACTTTGGCCCCGCGTATCTCCGGTTCTCTTAGGGCCACACTAATAAGACTACCATCGTTCGAAAGGGCACACATAGGGCTATCTACCCAGGGAATTTGGGGCAAATCGGTTACCATGACCTACTTTGGCCCCGCGTATCTCCGGTTCTCCTGGGGCCACACTAATACGACTACCATCCTTCGAAAGGGCACATGTAGGGCTATCTACCTAGGGAGTTTGGGGCAAATCGGTTACCATGACCCGGTCCAAATCCGCCGGACCGCACTTTGGAACGGTGCCGCTCCGCGGCCAAGGCACCTAAAGATCCGCGGATAGGCTCGCGGAGCTCCCAGGACACTTGGCTCTTACCTCTAGGAAGGGCAGGCTCCGCACTTGCACGGCCGAGGAGCGGCAAAACCAAAACCGACATGCCCCCACCCGATGCACCTTCCCGGGGTGACAAAAATTCGAGCCCGGGCTCATTCGAAAGCCAAGTATCTCTAGTTTATGTGTGCCAAAATGTGTCAGGATTGGAGCTACGGCGGGCCCGTGGCCGCGGAACAAAGTGCGCGGAACCGCATGAAAAATCGTCTAAGTGTCAAATGCATTGAAATCGCCATAGGAAATTTCACCGACTTTGCGTCTCTATATCTCGCGTGCCTTTCGGGCTAGAGACTCGTTTCTGGTGTTGTTGCAGAGCCCAAGTCCTCCCCTACGAGCTCACCAAAGGGCGTGTGGCTCACTCTTATACCCGGGTCACAGTACCGGGAGAAGTGGACCTCGTCCCGGTGAAAATTTAACATTGGAATCTCCATAGGGAAACTTTAACATGGGAAACGCCATAGGGAATGTGGACCGACTTTGCGGCCCTATATCTCCCGAACCCTTGGGGCTAGAGACTAGCTTTCACCACCCTCGTGGAGCCCCAAGTCTCCTCTACAAAGTGAGTGGCTTTAATTTTGTACGCCACGAAAGGCGGCTGCTCGGTACCGGGCCAAAGTGGACCTTCGCGGCCAAATCTTGACCTACTTTGGCCCCGCGTATCTCCGGTTCTCTTAGGGCCACACTAATAAGACTACCATCGTTCGAAAGGGCACACATAGGGCTATCTACCCAGGGAATTTGGGGCAAATCGGTTACCATGACCTACTTTGGCCCCGCGTATCTCCGGTTCTCCTGGGGCCACACTAATACGACTACCATCCTTCGAAAGGGCACATGTAGGGCTATCTACCTAGGGAGTTTGGGGCAAATCGGTTACCATGACCCGGTCCAAATCCGCCGGACCGCACTTTGGAACGGTGCCGCTCCGCGGCCAAGGCACCTAAAGATCCGCGGATAGGCTCGCGGAGCTCCCAGGACACTTGGCTCTTACCTCTAGGAAGGGCAGGCTCCGCACTTGCACGGCCGAGGAGCGGCAAAACCAAAACCGACATGCCCCCACCCGATGCACCTTCCCGGGGTGACAAAAATTCGAGCCCGGGCTCATTCGAAAGCCAAGTATCTCTAGTTTATGTGTGCCAAAATGTGTCAGGATTGGAGCTACGGCGGGCCCGTGGCCGCGGAACAAAGTGCGCGGAACCGCATGAAAAATCGTCTAAGTGTCAAATGCATTGAAATCGCCATAGGAAATTTCACCGACTTTGCGTCTCTATATCTCGCGTGCCTTTCGGGCTAGAGACTCGTTTCTGGTGTTGTTGCAGAGCCCAAGTCCTCCCCTACGAGCTCACCAAAGGGCGTGTGGCTCACTCTTATACCCGGGTCACAGTACCGGGAGAAGTGGACCTCGTCCCGGTGAAAATTTAACATTGGAATCTCCATAGGGAAACTTTAACATGGGAAACGCCATAGGGAATGTGGACCGACTTTGCGGCCCTATATCTCCCGAACCCTTGGGGCTAGAGACTAGCTTTCACCACCCTCGTGGAGCCCCAAGTCTCCTCTACAAAGTGAGTGGCTTTAATTTTGTACGCCACGAAAGGCGGCTGCTCGGTACCGGGCCAAAGTGGACCTTCGCGGCCAAATCTTGACCTACTTTGGCCCCGCGTATCTCCGGTTCTCTTAGGGCCACACTAATAAGACTACCATCGTTCGAAAGGGCACACATAGGGCTATCTACCCAGGGAGTTTGGGGCAAATCGGTTACCATGACCTACTTTGGCCCCGCGTATCTCCGGTTCTCCTGGGGCCACACTAATAAGACTACCATCCTTCGAAAGGGCACATGTAGGGCTATCTACCTAGGGAGTTTGGGGCAAATCGGTTACCATGACCCGGTCCAAATCCGCCGGACCGCACTTTGGAACGGTGCCGCTCCGCGGCCAAGGCACCTAAAGATCCGCGGATAGGCTCGCGGAGCTCCCAGGACACTTGGCTCTTACCTCTAGGAAGGGCAGGCTCCGCACTTGCACGGCCGAGGAGCGGCAAAACCAAAACCGACATGCCCCCACCCGATGCACCTTCCCGGGGTGACAAAAATTCGAGCCCGGGCTCATTCGAAAGCCAAGTATCTCTAGTTTATGTGTGCCAAAATGTGTCAGGATTGGAGCTACGGCGGGCCCGTGGCCGCGGAACAAAGTGCGCGGAACCGCATGAAAAATCGTCTAAGTGTCAAATGCATTGAAATCGCCATAGGAAATTTCACCGACTTTGCGTCTCTATATCTCGCGTGCCTTTCGGGCTAGAGACTCGTTTCTGGTGTTGTTGCAGAGCCCAAGTCCTCCCCTACGAGCTCACCAAAGGGCGTGTGGCTCACTCTTATACCCGGGTCACAGTACCGGGAGAAGTGGACCTCGTCCCGGTGAAAATTTAACATTGGAATCTCCATAGGGAAACTTTAACATGGGAAACGCCATAGGGAATGTGGACCGACTTTGCGGCCATATATCTCCCGAACCCTTGGGGCTAGAGACTAGCTTTCACCACCCTCGTGGAGCCCCAAGTCTCCTCTACAAAGTGAGTGGCTTTAATTTTGTACGCCACGAAAGGCGGCTGCTCGGTACCGGGCCAAAGTGGACCTTCGCGGCCAAATCTTGACCTACTTTGGCCCCGCGTATCTCCGGTTCTCTTAGGGCCACACTAATAAGACTACCATCGTTCGAAAGGGCACATATAGGGCTATCTACCCAGGGAATTTGGGGCAAATCGGTTACCATGACCTACTTTGGCCCCGCGTATCTCCGGTTCTCCTGGGGCCACACTAATACGACTACCATCCTTCGAAAGGGCACATGTAGGGCTATCTACCTAGGGAGTTTGGGGCAAATCGGTTACCATGACCCGGTCCAAATCCGCCGGACCGCACTTTGGAACGGTGCCGCTCCGCGGCCAAGGCACCTAAAGATCCGCGGATAGGCTCGCGGAGCTCCCAGGACACTTGGCTCTTACCTCTAGGAAGGGCAGGCTCCGCACTTGCACGGCCGAGGAGCGGCAAAACCAAAACCGACATGCCCCCACCCGATGCACCTTCCCGGGGTGACAAAAATTCGAGCCCGGGCTCATTCGAAAGCCAAGTATCTCTAGTTTATGTTTGCCAAAATGTGTCAGGATTGGAGCTACGGCGGGCCCGTGGCCGCGGAACAAAGTGCGCGGAACCGCATGAAAAATCGTCTAAGTGTCAAATGCATTGAAATCGCCATAGGAAATTTCACCGACTTTGCGTCTCTATATCTCGCGTGCCTTTCGGGCTAGAGACTCGTTTCTGGTGTTGTTGCAGAGCCCAAGTCCTCCCCTACGAGCTCACCAAAGGGCGTGTGGCTCACTCTTATACCCGGGTCACAGTACCGGGAGAAGTGGACCTCGTCCCGGTGAAAATTTAACATTGGAATCTCCATAGGGAAACTTTAACATGGGAAACGCCATAGGGAATGTGGACCGACTTTGCGGCCCTATATCTCCCGAACCCTTGGGGCTAGAGACTAGCTTTCACCACCCTCGTGGAGCCCCAAGTCTCCTCTACAAAGTGAGTGGCTTTAATTTTGTACGCCACGAAAGGCGGCTGCTCGGTACCGGGCCAAAGTGGACCTTCGCGGCCAAATCTTGACCTACTTTGGCCCCGCGTATCTCCGGTTCTCTTAGGGCCACACTAATAAGACTACCATCGTTCGAAAGGGCACATATAGGGCTATCTACCCAGGGAATTTGGGGCAAATCGGTTACCATGACCTACTTTGGCCCCGCGTATCTCCGGTTCTCCTGGGGCCACACTAATACGACTACCATCCTTCGAAAGGGCACATGTAGGGCTATCTACCTAGGGAGTTTGGGGCAAATCGGTTACCATGACCCGGTCCAAATCCGCCGGACCGCACTTTGGAACGGTGCCGCTCCGCGGCCAAGGCACCTAAGGATCCGCGGATAGGCTCGCGGAGCTCCCAGGACACTTGGCTCTTACCTCTAGGAAGGGCAGGCTCCGCACTTGCACGGCCGAGGAGCGGCAAAACCAAAACCGACATGCCCCCACCCGATGCACCTTCCCGGGGTGACAAAAATTCGAGCCCGGGCTCATTCGAAAGCCAAGTATCTCTAGTTTATGTTTGCCAAAATGTGTCAGGATTGGAGCTACGGCGGGCCCGTGGCCGCGGAACAAAGTGCGCGGAACCGCATGAAAAATCGTCTAAGTGTCAAATGCATTGAAATCGCCATAGGAAATTTCACCGACTTTGCGTCTCTATATCTCGCGTGCCTTTCGGGCTAGAGACTCGTTTCTGGTGTTGTTGCAGAGCCCAAGTCCTCCCCTACGAGCTCACCAAAGGGCGTGTGGCTCACTCTTATACCCGGGTCACAGTACCGGGAGAAGTGGACCTCGTCCCGGTGAAAATTTAACATTGGAATCTCCATAGGGAAACTTTAACATGGGAAACGCCATAGGGAATGTGGACCGACTTTGCGGCTCTATATCTCCCGAACCCTTGGGGCTAGAGACTAGCTTTCACCACCCTCGTGGAGCCCCAAGTCTCCTCTACAAAGTGAGTGGCTTTAATTTTGTACGCCACGAAAGGCGGCTGCTCGGTACCGGGCCAAAGTGGACCTTCGCGGCCAAATCTTGACCTACTTTGGCCCCGCGTATCTCCGGTTCTCTTAGGGCCACACTAATAAGACTACCATCGTTCGAAAGGGCACATATAGGGCTATCTACCCAGGGAATTTGGGGCAAATCGGTTACCATGACCTACTTTGGCCCCGCGTATCTCCGGTTCTCCTGGGGCCACACTAATAAGACTACCATCCTTCGAAAGGGCACATGTAGGGCTATCTACCTAGGGAGTTTGGGGCAAATCGGTTACCATGACCCGGTCCAAATCCGCCGGACCGCACTTTGGAACGGTGCCGCTCCGCGGCCAAGGCACCTAAAGATCCGCGGATAGGCTCGCGGAGCTCCCAGGACACTTGGCTCTTACCTCTAGGAAGGGCAGGCTCCGCACTTGCACGGCCGAGGAGCGGCAAAACCAAAACCGACATGCCCCCACCCGATGCACCTTCCCGGGGTGACAAAAATTCGAGCCCGGGCTCATTCGAAAGCCAAGTATCTCTAGTTTATGTGTGCCAAAATGTGTCAGGATTGGAGCTACGGCGGGCCCGTGGCCGCGGAACAAAGTGCGCGGAACCGCATGAAAAATCGTCTAAGTGTCAAATGCATTGAAATCGCCATAGGAAATTTCACCGACTTTGCGTCTCTATATCTCGCGTGCCTTTCGGGCTAGAGACTCGTTTCTGGTGTTGTTGCAGAGCCCAAGTCCTCCCCTACGAGCTCACCAAAGGGCGTGTGGCTCACTCTTATACCCGGGTCACAGTACCGGGAGAAGTGGACCTCGTCCCGGTGAAAATTTAACATTGGAATCTCCATAGGGAAACTTTAACATGGGAAACGCCATAGGGAATGTGGACCGACTTTGCGGCCCTATATCTCCCGAACCCTTGGGGCTAGAGACTAGCTTTCACCACCCTCGTGGAGCCCCAAGTCTCCTCTACAAAGTGAGTGGCTTTAATTTTGTACGCCACGAAAGGCGGCTGCTCGGTACCGGGCCAAAGTGGACCTTCGCGGCCAAATCTTGACCTACTTTGGCCCCGCGTATCTCCGGTTCTCTTAGGGCCACACTAATAAGACTACCATCGTTCGAAAGGGCACATATAGGGCTATCTACCCAGGGAAGTTTGGGGCAAATCGGTTACCATGACCTACTTTGGCCCCGCGTATCTCCGGTTCTCCTGGGGCCACACTAATAAGACTACCATCCTTCGAAAGGGCACATGTAGGGCTATCTACCTAGGGAGTTTGGGGCAAATCGGTTACCATGACCCGGTCCAAATCCGCCGGACCGCACTTTGGAACGGTGCCGCTCCGCGGCCAAGGCACCTAAAGATCCGCGGATAGGCTCGCGGAGCTCCCAGGACACTTGGCTCTTACCTCTAGGAAGGGCAGGCTCCGCACTTGCACGGCCGAGGAGCGGCAAAACCAAAACCGACATGCCCCCACCCGATGCACCTTCCCGGGGTGACAAAAATTCGAGCCCGGGCTCATTCGAAAGCCAAGTATCTCTAGTTTATGTGTGCCAAAATGTGTCAGGATTGGAGCTACGGCGGGCCCGTGGCCGCGGAACAAAGTGCGCGGAACCGCATGAAAAATCGTCTAAGTGTCAAATGCATTGAAATCGCCATAGGAAATTTCACCGACTTTGCGTCTCTATATCTCGCGTGCCTTTCGGGCTAGAGACTCGTTTCTGGTGTTGTTGCAGAGCCCAAGTCCTCCCCTACGAGCTCACCAAAGGGCGTGTGGCTCACTCTTATACCCGGGTCACAGTACCGGGAGAAGTGGACCTCGTCCCGGTGAAAATTTAACATTGGAATCTCCATAGGGAAACTTTAACATGGGAAACGCCATAGGGAATGTGGACCGACTTTGCGGCCCTATATCTCCCGAACCCTTGGGGCTAGAGACTAGCTTTCACCACCCTCGTGGAGCCCCAAGTCTCCTCTACAAAGTGAGTGGCTTTAATTTTGTACGCCACGAAAGGCGGCTGCTCGGTACCGGGCCAAAGTGGACCTTCGCGGCCAAATCTTGACCTACTTTGGCCCCGCGTATCTCCGGTTCTCTTAGGGCCACACTAATAAGACTACCATCGTTCGAAAGGGCACATATAGGGCTATCTACCCAGGGAAGTTTGGGGCAAATCGGTTACCATGACCTACTTTGGCCCCGCGTATCTCCGGTTCTCCTGGGGCCACACTAATACGACTACCATCCTTCGAAAGGGCACATGTAGGGCTATCTACCTAGGGAGTTTGGGGCAAATCGGTTACCATGACCCGGTCCAAATCCGCCGGACCGCACTTTGGAACGGTGCCGCTCCGCGGCCAAGGCACCTAAAGATCCGCGGATAGGCTCGCGGAGCTCCCAGGACACTTGGCTCTTACCTCTAGGAAGGGCAGGCTCCGCACTTGCACGGCCGAGGAGCGGCAAAACCAAAACCGACATGCCCCCACCCGATGCACCTTCCCGGGGTGACAAAAATTCGAGCCCGGGCTCATTCGAAAGCCAAGTATCTCTAGTTTATGTTTGCCAAAATGTGTCAGGATTGGAGCTACGGCGGGCCCGTGGCCGCTGAACAAAGTGCGCGGAACCGCATGAAAAATCGTCTAAGTGTCAAATGCATTGAAATCGCCATAGGAAATTTCACCGACTTTGCGTCTCTATATCTCGCGTGCCTTTCGGGCTAGAGACTCGTTTCTGGTGTTGTTGCAGAGCCCAAGTCCTCCCCTACGAGCTCACCAAAGGGCGTGTGGCTCACTCTTATACCCGGGTCACAGTACCGGGAGAAGTGGACCTCGTCCCGGTGAAAATTTAACATTGGAATCTCCATAGGGAAACTTTAACATGGGAAACGCCATAGGGAATGTGGACCGACTTTGCGGCCCTATATCTCCCGAACCCTTGGGGCTAGAGACTAGCTTTCACCACCCTCGTGGAGCCCCAAGTCTCCTCTACAAAGTGAGTGGCTTTAATTTTGTACGCCACGAAAGGCGGCTGCTCGGTACCGGGCCAAAGTGGACCTTCGCGGCCAAATCTTGACCTACTTTGGCCCCGCGTATCTCCGGTTCTCTTAGGGCCACACTAATAAGACTACCATCGTTCGAAAGGGCACACATAGGGCTATCTACCCAGGGAATTTGGGGCAAATCGGTTACCATGACCTACTTTGGCCCCGCGTATCTCCGGTTCTCCTGGGGCCACACTAATAAGACTACCATCCTTCGAAAGGGCACATGTAGGGCTATCTACCTAGGGAGTTTGGGGCAAATCGGTTACCATGACCCGGTCCAAATCCGCCGGACCGCACTTTGGAACGGTGCCGCTCCGCGGCCAAGGCACCTAAAGATCCGCGGATAGGCTCGCGGAGCTCCCAGGACACTTGGCTCTTACCTCTAGGAAGGGCAGGCTCCGCACTTGCACGGCCGAGGAGCGGCAAAACCAAAACCGACATGCCCCCACCCGATGCACCTTCCCGGGGTGACAAAAATTCGAGCCCGGGCTCATTCGAAAGCCAAGTATCTCTAGTTTATGGTTGCCAAAATGTGTCAGGATTGGAGCTACGGCGGGCCCGTGGCCGCGGAACAAAGTGCGCGGAACCGCATGAAAAATCGTCTAAGTGTCAAATGCATTGAAATCGCCATAGGAAATTTCACCGACTTTGCGTCTCTATATCTCGCGTGCCTTTCGGGCTAGAGACTCGTTTCTGGTGTTGTTGCAGAGCCCAAGTCCTCCCCTACGAGCTCACCAAAGGGCGTGTGGCTCACTCTTATACCCGGGTCACAGTACCGGGAGAAGTGGACCTCGTCCCGGTGAAAATTTAACATTGGAATCTCCATAGGGAAACTTTAACATGGGAAACGCCATAGGGAATGTGGACCGACTTTGCGGCCCTATATCTCCCGAACCCTTGGGGCTAGAGACTAGCTTTCACCACCCTCGTGGAGCCCCAAGTCTCCTCTACAAAGTGAGTGGCTTTAATTTTGTACGCCACGAAAGGCGGCTGCTCGGTACCGGGCCAAAGTGGACCTTCGCGGCCAAATCTTGACCTACTTTGGCCCCGCGTATCTCCGGTTCTCTTAGGGCCACACTAATAAGACTACCATCGTTCGAAAGGGCACACATAGGGCTATCTACCCAGGGAATTTGGGGCAAATCGGTTACCATGACCTACTTTGGCCCCGCGTATCTCCGGTTCTCCTGGGGCCACACTAATACGACTACCATCCTTCGAAAGGGCACATGTAGGGCTATCTACCTAGGGAGTTTGGGGCAAATCGGTTACCATGACCCGGTCCAAATCCGCCGGACCGCACTTTGGAACGGTGCCGCTCCGCGGCCAAGGCACCTAAAGATCCGCGGATAGGCTCGCGGAGCTCCCAGGACACTTGGCTCTTACCTCTAGGAAGGGCAGGCTCCGCACTTGCACGGCCGAGGAGCGGCAAAACCAAAACCGACATGCCCCCACCCGATGCACCTTCCCGGGGTGACAAAAATTCGAGCCCGGGCTCATTCGAAAGCCAAGTATCTCTAGTTTATGTTTGCCAAAATGTGTCAGGATTGGAGCTACGGCGGGCCCGTGGCCGCGGAACAAAGTGCGCGGAACCGCATGAAAAATCGTCTAAGTGTCAAATGCATTGAAATCGCCATAGGAAATTTCACCGACTTTGCTTCTCTATATCTCGCGTGCCTTTCGGGCTAGAGACTCGTTTCTGGTGTTGTTGCAGAGCCCAAGTCCTCCCCTACGAGCTCACCAAAGGGCGTGTGGCTCACTCTTATACCCGGGTCACAGTACCGGGAGAAGTGGACCTCGTCCCGGTGAAAATTTAACATTGGAATCTCCATAGGGAAACTTTAACATGGGAAACGCCATAGGGAATGTGGACCGACTTTGCGGCCCTATATCTCCCGAACCCTTGGGGCTAGAGACTAGCTTTCACCACCCTCGTGGAGCCCCAAGTCTCCTCTACAAAGTGAGTGGCTTTAATTTTGTACGCCACGAAAGGCGGCTGCTCGGTACCGGGCCAAAGTGGACCTTCGCGGCCAAATCTTGACCTACTTTGGCCCCGCGTATCTCCGGTTCTCTTAGGGCCACACTAATAAGACTACCATCGTTCGAAAGGGCACATATAGGGCTATCTACCCAGGGAATTTGGGGCAAATCGGTTACCATGACCTACTTTGGCCCCGCGTATCTCCGGTTCTCCTGGGGCCACACTAATAAGACTACCATCCTTCGAAAGGGCACATGTAGGGCTATCTACCTAGGGAGTTTGGGGCAAATCGGTTACCATGACCCGGTCCAAATCCGCCGGACCGCACTTTGGAACGGTGCCGCTCCTCGGCCAAGGCACCTAAAGATCCGCGGATAGGCTCGCGGAGCTCCCAGGACACTTGGCTCTTACCTCTAGGAAGGGCAGGCTCCGCACTTGCACGGCCGAGGAGCGGCAAAACCAAAACCGACATGCCCCCACCCGATGCACCTTCCCGGGGTGACAAAAATTCGAGCCCGGGCTCATTCGAAAGCCAAGTATCTCTAGTTTATGTGTGCCAAAATGTGTCAGGATTGGAGCTACGGCGGGCCCGTGGCCGCGGAACAAAGTGCGCGGAACCGCATGAAAAATCGTCTAAGTGTCAAATGCATTGAAATCGCCATAGGAAATTTCACCGACTTTGCGTCTCTATATCTCGCGTGCCTTTCGGGCTAGAGACTCGTTTCTGGTGTTGTTGCAGAGCCCAAGTCCTCCCCTACGAGCTCACCAAAGGGCGTGTGGCTCACTCTTATACCCGGGTCACAGTACCGGGAGAAGTGGACCTCGTCCCGGTGAAAATTTAACATTGGAATCTCCATAGGGAAACTTTAACATGGGAAACGCCATAGGGAATGTGGACCGACTTTGCGGCCCTATATCTCCCGAACCCTTGGGGCTAGAGACTAGCTTTCACCACCCTCGTGGAGCCCCAAGTCTCCTCTACAAAGTGAGTGGCTTTAATTTTGTACGCCACGAAAGGCGGCTGCTCGGTACCGGGCCAAAGTGGACCTTCGCGGCCAAATCTTGACCTACTTTGGCCCCGCGTATCTCCGGTTCTCTTAGGGCCACACTAATAAGACTACCATCGTTCGAAAGGGCACATATAGGGCTATCTACCCAGGGAAGTTTGGGGCAAATCGGTTACCATGACCTACTTTGGCCCCGCGTATCTCCGGTTCTCCTGGGGCCACACTAATAAGACTACCATCCTTCGAAAGGGCACATGTAGGGCTATCTACCTAGGGAGTTTGGGGCAAATCGGTTACCATGACCCGGTCCAAATCCGCCGGACCGCACTTTGGAACGGTGCCGCTCCGCGGCCAAGGCACCTAAAGATCCGCGGATAGGCTCGCGGAGCTCCCAGGACACTTGGCTCTTACCTCTAGGAAGGGCAGGCTCCGCACTTGCACGGCCGAGGAGCGGCAAAACCAAAACCGACATGCCCCCACCCGATGCACCTTCCCGGGGTGACAAAAATTCGAGCCCGGGCTCATTCGAAAGCCAAGTATCTCTAGTTTATGTGTGCCAAAATGTGTCAGGATTGGAGCTACGGCGGGCCCGTGGCCGCGGAACAAAGTGCGCGGAACCGCATGAAAAATCGTCTAAGTGTCAAATGCATTGAAATCGCCATAGGAAATTTCACCGACTTTGCGTCTCTATATCTCGCGTGCCTTTCGGGCTAGAGACTCGTTTCTGGTGTTGTTGCAGAGCCCAAGTCCTCCCCTACGAGCTCACCAAAGGGCGTGTGGCTCACTCTTATACCCGGGTCACAGTACCGGGAGAAGTGGACCTCGTCCCGGTGAAAATTTAACATTGGAATCTCCATAGGGAAACTTTAACATGGGAAACGCCATAGGGAATGTGGACCGACTTTGCGGCCCTATATCTCCCGAACCCTTGGGGCTAGAGACTAGCTTTCACCACCCTCGTGGAGCCCCAAGTCTCCTCTACAAAGTGAGTGGCTTTAATTTTGTACGCCAAGAAAGGCGGCTGCTCGGTACCGGGCCAAAGTGGACCTTCGCGGCCAAATCTTGACCTACTTTGGCCCCGCGTATCTCCGGTTCTCTTAGGGCCACACTAATAAGACTACCATCGTTCGAAAGGGCACACATAGGGCTATCTACCCAGGGAATTTGGGGCAAATCGGTTACCATGACCTACTTTGGCCCCGCGTATCTCCGGTTCTCCTGGGGCCACACTAATAAGACTACCATCCTTCGAAAGGGCACATGTAGGGCTATCTACCTAGGGAGTTTGGGGCAAATCGGTTACCATGACCCGGTCCAAATCCGCCGGACCGCACTTTGGAACGGTGCCGCTCCGCGGCCAAGGCACCTAAAGATCCGCGGATAGGCTCGCGGAGCTCCCAGGACACTTGGCTCTTACCTCTAGGAAGGGCAGGCTCCGCACTTGCACGGCCGAGGAGCGGCAAAACCAAAACCGACATGCCCCCACCCGATGCACCTTCCCGGGGTGACAAAAATTCGAGCCCGGGCTCATTCGAAAGCCAAGTATCTCTAGTTTATGTTTGCCAAAATGTGTCAGGATTGGAGCTACGGCGGGCCCGTGGCCGCTGAACAAAGTGCGCGGAACCGCATGAAAAATCGTCTAAGTGTCAAATGCATTGAAATCGCCATAGGAAATTTCACCGACTTTGCGTCTCTATATCTCGCGTGCCTTTCGGGCTAGAGACTCGTTTCTGGTGTTGTTGCAGAGCCCAAGTCCTCCCCTACGAGCTCACCAAAGGGCGTGTGGCTCACTCTTATACCCGGGTCACAGTACCGGGAGAAGTGGACCTCGTCCCGGTGAAAATTTAACATTGGAATCTCCATAGGGAAACTTTAACATGGGAAACGCCATAGGGAATGTGGACCGACTTTGCGGCCCTATATCTCCCGAACCCTTGGGGCTAGAGACTAGCTTTCACCACCCTCGTGGAGCCCCAAGTCTCCTCTACAAAGTGAGTGGCTTTAATTTTGTACGCCAAGAAAGGCGGCTGCTCGGTACCGGGCCAAAGTGGACCTTCGCGGCCAAATCTTGACCTACTTTGGCCCCGCGTATCTCCGGTTCTCTTAGGGCCACACTAATAAGACTACCATCGTTCGAAAGGGCACATATAGGGCTATCTACCCAGGGAAGTTTGGGGCAAATCGGTTACCATGACCTACTTTGGCCCCGCGTATCTCCGGTTCTCCTGGGGCCACACTAATAAGACTACCATCCTTCGAAAGGGCACATGTAGGGCTATCTACCTAGGGAGTTTGGGGCAAATCGGTTACCATGACCCGGTCCAAATCCGCCGGACCGCACTTTGGAACGGTGCCGCTCCGCGGCCAAGGCACCTAAAGATCCGCGGATAGGCTCGCGGAGCTCCCAGGACACTTGGCTCTTACCTCTAGGAAGGGCAGGCTCCGCACTTGCACGGCCGAGGAGCGGCAAAACCAAAACCGACATGCCCCCACCCGATGCACCTTCCCGGGGTGACAAAAATTCGAGCCCGGGCTCATTCGAAAGCCAAGTATCTCTAGTTTATGTGTGCCAAAATGTGTCAGGATTGGAGCTACGGCGGGCCCGTGGCCGCGGAACAAAGTGCGCGGAACCGCATGAAAAATCGTCTAAGTGTCAAATGCATTGAAATCGCCATAGGAAATTTCACCGACTTTGCGTCTCTATATCTCGCGTGCCTTTCGGGCTAGAGACTCGTTTCTGGTGTTGTTGCAGAGCCCAAGTCCTCCCCTACGAGCTCACCAAAGGGCGTGTGGCTCACTCTTATACCCGGGTCACAGTACCGGGAGAAGTGGACCTCGTCCCGGTGAAAATTTAACATTGGAATCTCCATAGGGAAACTTTAACATGGGAAACGCCATAGGGAATGTGGACCGACTTTGCGGCCCTATATCTCCCGAACCCTTGGGGCTAGAGACTAGCTTTCACCACCCTCGTGGAGCCCCAAGTCTCCTCTACAAAGTGAGTGGCTTTAATTTTGTACGCCACGAAAGGCGGCTGCTCGGTACCGGGCCAAAGTGGACCTTCGCGGCCAAATCTTGACCTACTTTGGCCCCGCGTATCTCCGGTTCTCTTAGGGCCACACTAATAAGACTACCATCGTTCGAAAGGGCACACATAGGGCTATCTACCCAGGGAATTTGGGGCAAATCGGTTACCATGACCTACTTTGGCCCCGCGTATCTCCGGTTCTCCTGGGGCCACACTAATAAGACTACCATCCTTCGAAAGGGCACATGAAGGGCTATCTACCTAGGGAGTTTGGGGCAAATCGGTTACCATGACCCGGTCCAAATCCGCCGGACCGCACTTTGGAACGGTGCCGCTCCGCGGCCAAGGCACCTAAAGATCCGCGGATAGGCTCGCGGAGCTCCCAGGACACTTGGCTCTTACCTCTAGGAAGGGCAGGCTCCGCACTTGCACGGCCGAGGAGCGGCAAAACCAAAACCGACATGCCCCCACCCGATGCACCTTCCCGGGGTGACAAAAATTCGAGCCCGGGCTCATTCGAAAGCCAAGTATCTCTAGTTTATGTTTGCCAAAATGTGTCAGGATTGGAGCTACGGCGGGCCCGTGGCCGCTGAACAAAGTGCGCGGAACCGCATGAAAAATCGTCTAAGTGTCAAATGCATTGAAATCGCCATAGGAAATTTCACCGACTTTGCGTCTCTATATCTCGCGTGCCTTTCGGGCTAGAGACTCGTTTCTGGTGTTGTTGCAGAGCCCAAGTCCTCCCCTACGAGCTCACCAAAGGGCGTGTGGCTCACTCTTATACCCGGGTCACAGTACCGGGAGAAGTGGACCTCGTCCCGGTGAAAATTTAACATTGGAATCTCCATAGGGAAACTTTAACATGGGAAACGCCATAGGGAATGTGGACCGACTTTGCGGCCCTATATCTCCCGAACCCTTGGGGCTAGAGACTAGCTTTCACCACCCTCGTGGAGCCCCAAGTCTCCTCTACAAAGTGAGTGGCTTTAATTTTGTACGCCACGAAAGGCGGCTGCTCGGTACCGGGCCAAAGTGGACCTTCGCGGCCAAATCTTGACCTACTTTGGCCCCGCGTATCTCCGGTTCTCTTAGGGCCACACTAATAAGACTACCATCGTTCGAAAGGGCACACATAGGGCTATCTACCCAGGGAATTTGGGGCAAATCGGTTACCATGACCTACTTTGGCCCCGCGTATCTCCGGTTCTCCTGGGGCCACACTAATACGACTACCATCCTTCGAAAGGGCACATGTAGGGCTATCTACCTAGGGAGTTTGGGGCAAATCGGTTACCATGACCCGGTCCAAATCCGCCGGACCGCACTTTGGAACGGTGCCGCTCCGCGGCCAAGGCACCTAAAGATCCGCGGATAGGCTCGCGGAGCTCCCAGGACACTTGGCTCTTACCTCTAGGAAGGGCAGGCTCCGCACTTGCACGGCCGAGGAGCGGCAAAACCAAAACCGACATGCCCCCACCCGATGCACCTTCCCGGGGTGACAAAAATTCGAGCCCGGGCTCATTCGAAAGCCAAGTATCTCTAGTTTATGTGTGCCAAAATGTGTCAGGATTGGAGCTACGGCGGGCCCGTGGCCGCGGAACAAAGTGCGCGGAACCGCATGAAAAATCGTCTAAGTGTCAAATGCATTGAAATCGCCATAGGAAATTTCACCGACTTTGCGTCTCTATATCTCGCGTGCCTTTCGGGCTAGAGACTCGTTTCTGGTGTTGTTGCAGAGCCCAAGTCCTCCCCTACGAGCTCACCAAAGGGCGTGTGGCTCACTCTTATACCCGGGTCACAGTACCGGGAGAAGTGGACCTCGTCCCGGTGAAAATTTAACATTGGAATCTCCATAGGGAAACTTTAACATGGGAAACGCCATAGGGAATGTGGACCGACTTTGCGGCCCTATATCTCCCGAACCCTTGGGGCTAGAGACTAGCTTTCACCACCCTCGTGGAGCCCCAAGTCTCCTCTACAAAGTGAGTGGCTTTAATTTTGTATGCCACGAAAGGCGGCTGCTCGGTACCGGGCCAAAGTGGACCTTCGCGGCCAAATCTTGACCTACTTTGGCCCCGCGTATCTCCGGTTCTCTTAGGGCCACACTAATAAGACTACCATCGTTCGAAAGGGCACACATAGGGCTATCTACCCAGGGAGTTTGGGGCAAATCGGTTACCATGACCTACTTTGGCCCCGCGTATCTCCGGTTCTCCTGGGGCCACACTAATAAGACTACCATCCTTCGAAAGGGCACATGTAGGGCTATCTACCTAGGGAGTTTGGGGCAAATCGGTTACCATGACCCGGTCCAAATCCGCCGGACCGCACTTTGGAACGGTGCCGCTCCGCGGCCAAGGCACCTAAAGATCCGCGGATAGGCTCGCGGAGCTCCCAGGACACTTGGCTCTTACCTCTAGGAAGGGCAGGCTCCGCACTTGCACGGCCGAGGAGCGGCAAAACCAAAACCGACATGCCCCCACCCGATGCACCGTCCCGGGGTGACAAAAATTCGAGCCCGGGCTCATTCGAAAGCCAAGTATCTCTAGTTTATGTTTGCCAAAATGTGTCAGGATTGGAGCTACGGCGGGCCCGTGGCCGCTGAACAAAGTGCGCGGAACCGCATGAAAAATCGTCTAAGTGTCAAATGCATTGAAATCGCCATAGGAAATTTCACCGACTTTGCGTCTCTATATCTCGCGTGCCTTTCGGGCTAGAGACTCGTTTCTGGTGTTGTTGCAGAGCCCAAGTCCTCCCCTACGAGCTCACCAAAGGGCGTGTGGCTCACTCTTATACCCGGGTCACAGTACCGGGAGAAGTGGACCTCGTCCCGGTGAAAATTTAACATTGGAATCTCCATAGGGAAACTTTAACATGGGAAACGCCATAGGGAATGTGGACCGACTTTGCGGCCCTATATCTCCCGAACCCTTGGGGCTAGAGACTAGCTTTCACCACCCTCGTGGAGCCCCAAGTCTCCTCTACAAAGTGAGTGGCTTTAATTTTGTACGCCACGAAAGGCGGCTGCTCGGTACCGGGCCAAAGTGGACCTTCGCGGCCAAATCTTGACCTACTTTGGCCCCGCGTATCTCCGGTTCTCTTAGGGCCACACTAATAAGACTACCATCGTTCGAAAGGGCACACATAGGGCTATCTACCCAGGGAATTTGGGGCAAATCGGTTACCATGACCTACTTTGGCCCCGCGTATCTCCGGTTCTCCTGGGGCCACACTAATACGACTACCATCCTTCGAAAGGGCACATGTAGGGCTATCTACCTAGGGAGTTTGGGGCAAATCGGTTACCATGTCCCGGTCCAAATCCGCCGGACCGCACTTTGGAACGGTGCCGCTCCGCGGCCAAGGCACCTAAAGATCCGCGGATAGGCTCGCGGAGCTCCCAGGACACTTGGCTCTTACCTCTAGGAAGGGCAGGCTCCGCACTTGCACGGCCGAGGAGCGGCAAAACCAAAACCGACATGCCCCCACCCGATGCACCTTCCCGGGGTGACAAAAATTCGAGCCCGGGCTCATTCGAAAGCCAAGTATCTCTAGTTTATGTTTGCCAAAATGTGTCAGGATTGGAGCTACGGCGGGCCCGTGGCCGCGGAACAAAGTGCGCGGAACCGCATGAAAAATCGTCTAAGTGTCAAATGCATTGAAATCGCCATAGGAAATTTCACCGACTTTGCGTCTCTATATCTCGCGTGCCTTTCGGGCTAGAGACTCGTTTCTGGTGTTGTTGCAGAGCCCAAGTCCTCCCCTACGAGCTCACCAAAGGGCGTGTGGCTCACTCTTATACCCGGGTCACAGTACCGGGAGAAGTGGACCTCGTCCCGGTGAAAATTTAACATTGGAATCTCCATAGGGAAACTTTAACATGGGAAACGCCATAGGGAATGTGGACCGACTTTGCGGCCCTATATCTCCCGAACCCTTGGGGCTAGAGACTAGCTTTCACCACCCTCGTGGAGCCCCAAGTCTCCTCTACAAAGTGAGTGGCTTTAATTTTGTACGCCACGAAAGGCGGCTGCTCGGTACCGGGCCAAAGTGGACCTTCGCGGCCAAATCTTGACCTACTTTGGCCCCGCGTATCTCCGGTTCTCTTAGGGCCACACTAATAAGACTACCATTGTTCGAAAGGGCACATATAGGGCTATCTACCCAGGAAGTTTGGGGCAAATCGGTTACCATGACCTACTTTGGCCCCGCGTATCTCCGGTTCTCCTGGGGCCACACTAATAAGACTACCATCGTTCGAAAGGGCACATGTAGGGCTATCTACCTAGGGAGTTTGGGGCAAATCGGTTACCATGACCCGGTCCAAATCCGCCGGACCGCACTTTGGAACGGTGCCGCTCCGCGGCCAAGGCACCTAAAGATCCGCGGATAGGCTCGCGGAGCTCCCAGGACACTTGGCTCTTACCTCTAGGAAGGGCAGGCTCCGCACTTGCACGGCCGAGGAGCGGCAAAACCAAAACCGACATGCCCCCACCCGATGCACCTTTTCGGGGTGACAAAAATTCGAGCCCGGGCTCATTCGAAAGCCAAGTATCTCTAGTTTATGTGTGCCAAAATGTGTCAGGATTGGAGCTACGGCGGGCCCGTGGCCGTGGAACAAAGTGCGCGGAACCGCATGAAAAATCGTCTAAGTGTCAAATGCATTGAAATCGCCATAGGAAATTTCACCGACTTTGCGTCTCTATATCTCGCGTGCCTTTCGGGCTAGAGACTCGTTTCTGGTGTTGTTGCAGAGCCCAAGTCCTCCCCTACGAGCTCACCAAAGGGCGTGTGGCTCACTCTTATACCCGGGTCACAGTACCGGGAGAAGTGGACCTCGTCCCGGTGAAAATTTAACATTGGAATCTCCATAGGGAAACTTTAACATGGGAAACGCCATAGGGAATGTGGACCGACTTTGCGGCCCTATATCTCCCGAACCCTTGGGGCTAGAGACTAGCTTTCACCACCCTCGTGGAGCCCCAAGTCTCCTCTACAAAGTGAGTGGCTTTAATTTTGTACGCCACGAAAGGCGGCTGCTCGGTACCGGGCCAAAGTGGACCTTCGCGGCCAAATCTTGACCTACTTTGGCCCCGCGTATCTCCGGTTCTCTTAGGGCCACACTAATAAGACTACCATCGTTCGAAAGGGCACATATAGGGCTATCTACCCAGGGAAGTTTGGGGCAAATCGGTTACCATGACCTACTTTGGCCCCGCGTATCTCCGGTTCTCCTGGGGCCACACTAATAAGACTACCATCCTTCGAAAGGGCACATGTAGGGCTATCTACCTAGGGAGTTTGGGGCAAATCGGTTACCATGACCCGGTCCAAATCCGCCGGACCGCACTTTGGAACGGTGCCGCTCCGCGGCCAAGGCACCTAAAGATCCGCGGATAGGCTCGCGGAGCTCCCAGGACACTTGGCTCTTACCTCTAGGAAGGGCAGGCTCCGCACTTGCACGGCCGAGGAGCGGCAAAACCAAAACCGACATGCCCCCACCCGATGCACCTTCCCGGGGTGACAAAAATTCGAGCCCGGGCTCATTCGAAAGCCAAGTATCTCTAGTTTATGTGTGCCAAAATGTGTCAGGATTGGAGCTACGGCGGGCCCGTGGCCGCGGAACAAAGTGCGCGGAACCGCATGAAAAATCGTCTAAGTGTCAAATGCATTGAAATCGCCATAGGAAATTTCACCGACTTTGCGTCTCTATATCTCGCGTGCCTTTCGGGCTAGAGACTCGTTTCTGGTGGTGTTGCAGAGCCCAAGTCCTCCCCTACGAGCTCACCAAAGGGCGTGTGGCTCACTCTTATACCCGGGTCACAGTACCGGGAGAAGTGGACCTCGTCCCGGTGAAAATTTAACATTGGAATCTCCATAGGGAAACTTTAACATGGGAAACGCCATAGGGAATGTGGACCGACTTTGCGGCCCTATATCTCCCGAACCCTTGGGGCTAGAGACTAGCTTTCACCACCCTCGTGGAGCCCCAAGTCTCCTCTACAAAGTGAGTGGCTTTAATTTTGTACGCCACGAAAGGCGGCTGCTCGGTACCGGGCCAAAGTGGACCTTCGCGGCCAAATCTTGACCTACTTTGGCCCCGCGTATCTCCGGTTCTCTTAGGGCCACACTAATAAGACTACCATCGTTCGAAAGGGCACACATAGGGCTATCTACCCAGGGAAGTTTGGGGCAAATCGGTTACCATGACCTACTTTGGCCCCGCGTATCTCCGGTTCTCCTGGGGCCACACTAATACGACTACCATCCTTCGAAAGGGCACATGTAGGGCTATCTACCTAGGGAGTTTGGGGCAAATCGGTTACCATGACCCGGTCCAAATCCGCCGGACCGCACTTTGGAACGGTGCCGCTCCGCGGCCAAGGCACCTAAAGATCCGCGGATAGGCTCGCGGAGCTCCCAGGACACTTGGCTCTTACCTCTAGGAAGGGCAGGCTCCGCACTTGCACGGCCGAGGAGCGGCAAAACCAAAACCGACATGCCCCCACCCGATGCACCTTCCCGGGGTGACAAAAATTCGAGCCCGGGCTCATTCGAAAGCCAAGTATCTCTAGTTTATGTTTGCCAAAATGTGTCAGGATTGGAGCTACGGCGGGCCCGTGGCCGCGGAACAAAGTGCGCGGAACCGCATGAAAAATCGTCTAAGTGTCAAATGCATTGAAATCGCCATAGGAAATTTCACCGACTTTGCGTCTCTATATCTCGCGTGCCTTTCGGGCTAGAGACTCGTTTCTGGTGTTGTTGCAGAGCCCAAGTCCTCCCCTACGAGCTCACCAAAGGGCGTGTGGCTCACTCTTATACCCGGGTCACAGTACCGGGATAAGTGGACCTCGTCCCGGTGAAAATTTAACATTGGAATCTCCATAGGGAAACTTTAACATGGGAAACGCCATAGGGAATGTGGACCGACTTTGCGGCCCTATATCTCCCGAACCCTTGGGGCTAGAGACTAGCTTTCACCACCCTCGTGGAGCCCCAAGTCTCCTCTACAAAGTGAGTGGCTTTAATTTTGTACGCCACGAAAGGCGGCTGCTCGGTACCGGGCCAAAGTGGACCTTCGCGGCCAAATCTTGACCTACTTTGGCCCCGCGTATCTCCGGTTCTCTTAGGGCCACACTAATAAGACTACCATCGTTCGAAAGGGCACACATAGGGCTATCTACCCAGGGAATTTGGGGCAAATCGGTTACCATGACCTACTTTGGCCCCGCGTATCTCCGGTTCTCCTGGGGCCACACTAATAAGACTACCATCCTTCGAAAGGGCACATGTAGGGCTATCTACCTAGGGAGTTTGGGGCAAATCGGTTACCATGACCCGGTCCAAATCCGCCGGACCGCACTTTGGAACGGTGCCGCTCCGCGGCCAAGGCACCTAAAGATCCGCGGATAGGCTCGCGGAGCTCCCAGGACACTTGGCTCTTACCTCTAGGAAGGGCAGGCTCCGCACTTGCACGGCCGAGGAGCGGCAAAACCAAAACCGACATGCCCCCACCCGATGCACCTTCCCGGGGTGACAAAAATTCGAGCCCGGGCTCATTCGAAAGCCAAGTATCTCTAGTTTATGTTTGCCAAAATGTGTCAGGATTGGAGCTACGGCGGGCCCGTGGCCGCTGAACAAAGTGCGCGGAACCGCATGAAAAATCGTCTAAGTGTCAAATGCATTGAAATCGCCATAGGAAATTTCACCGACTTTGCGTCTCTATATCTCGCGTGCCTTTCGGGCTAGAGACTCGTTTCTGGTGTTGTTGCAGAGCCCAAGTCCTCCCCTACGAGCTCACCAAAGGGCGTGTGGCTCACTCTTATACCCGGGTCACAGTACCGGGAGAAGTGGACCTCGTCCCGGTGAAAATTTAACATTGGAATCTCCATAGGGAAACTTTAACATGGGAAACGCCATAGGGAATGTGGACCGACTTTGCGGCCCTATATCTCCCGAACCCTTGGGGCTAGAGACTAGCTTTCACCACCCTCGTGGAGCCCCAAGTCTCCTCTACAAAGTGAGTGGCTTTAATTTTGTACGCCACGAAAGGCGGCTGCTCGGTACCGGGCCAAAGTGGACCTTCGCGGCCAAATCTTGACCTACTTTGGCCCCGCGTATCTCCGGTTCTCTTAGGGCCACACTAATAAGACTACCATCGTTCGAAAGGGCACATATAGGGCTATCTACCCAGGGAAGTTTGGGGCAAATCGGTTACCATGACCTACTTTGGCCCCGCGTATCTCCGGTTCTCCTGGGGCCACACTAATAAGACTACCATCCTTCGAAAGGGCACATGTAGGGCTATCTACCTAGGGAGTTTGGGGCAAATCGGTTACCATGACCCGGTCCAAATCCGCCGGACCGCACTTTGGAACGGTGCCGCTCCGCGGCCAAGGCACCTGAAGGTCCGCGGATAGGCTCGCGGAGCTCCCAGGACACTTGGCTCTTACCTCTAGGAAGGGCAGGCTCCGCACTTGCACGGCCGAGGAGCGGCAAAACCAAAACCGACATGCCCCCACCCGATGCACCTTCCCGGGGTGACAAAAATTCGAGCCCGGGCTCATTCGAAAGCCAAGTATCTCTAGTTTATGTTTGCCAAAATGTGTCAGGATTGGAGCTACGGCGGGCCCATGGCCGCGGAACAAAGTGCGCGGAACCGCATGAAAAATCGTCTAAGTGTCAAATGCATTGAAATCGCCATAGGAAATTTCACCGACTTTGCGTCTCTATATCTCGCGTGCCTTTCGGGCTAGAGACTCGTTTCTGGTGTTGTTGCAGAGCCCAAGTCCTCCCCTACGAGCTCACCAAAGGGCGTGTGGCTCACTCTTATACCCGGGTCACAGTACCGGGAGAAGTGGACCTCGTCCCGGTGAAAATTTAACATTGGAATCTCCATAGGGAAACTTTAACATGGGAAACGCCATAGGGAATGTGGACCGACTTTGCGGCCCTATATCTCCCGAACCCTTGGGGCTAGAGACTAGCTTTCACCACCCTCGTGGAGCCCCAAGTCTCCTCTACAAAGTGAGTGGCTTTAATTTTGTACGCCACGAAAGGCGGCTGCTCGGTACCGGGCCAAAGTGGACCTTCGCGGCCAAATCTTGACCTACTTTGGCCCCGCGTATCTCCGGTTCTCTTAGGGCCACACTAATAAGACTACCATCGTTCGAAAGGGCACATATAGGGCTATCTACCCAGGGAATTTGGGGCAAATCGGTTACCATGACCTACTTTGGCCCCGCGTATCTCCGGTTCTCCTGGGGCCACACTAATAAGACTACCATCCTTCGAAAGGGCACATGTAGGGCTATCTACCTAGGGAGTTTGGGGCAAATCGGTTACCATGACCCGGTCCAAATCCGCCGGACCGCACTTTGGAACGGTGCCGCTCCGCGGCCAAGGCACCTAAAGATCCGCGGATAGGCTCGCGGAGCTCCCAGGACACTTGGCTCTTACCTCTAGGAAGGGCAGGCTCCGCACTTGCACGGCCGAGGAGCGGCAAAACCAAAACCGACATGCCCCCACCCGATGCACCTTCCCGGGGTGACAAAAATTCGAGCCCGGGCTCATTCGAAAGCCAAGTATCTCTAGTTTATGTTTGCCAAAATGTGTCAGGATTGGAGCTACGGCGGGCCCGTGGCCGCTGAACAAAGTGCGCGGAACCGCATGAAAAATCGTCTAAGTGTCAAATGCATTGAAATCGCCATAGGAAATTTCACCGACTTTGCGTCTCTATATCTCGCGTGCCTTTCGGGCTAGAGACTCGTTTCTGGTGTTGTTGCAGAGCCCAAGTCCTCCCCTACGAGCTCACCAAAGGGCGTGTGGCTCACTCTTATACCCGGGTCACAGTACCGGGAGAAGTGGACCTCGTCCCGGTGAAAATTTAACATTGGAATCTCCATAGGGAAACTTTAACATGGGAAACGCCATAGGGAATGTGGACCGACTTTGCGGCCCTATATCTCCCGAACCCTTGGGGCTAGAGACTAGCTTTCACCACCCTCGTGGAGCCCCAAGTCTCCTCTACAAAGTGAGTGGCTTTAATTTTGTACGCCACGAAAGGCGGCTGCTCGGTACCGGGCCAAAGTGGACCTTCGCGGCCAAATCTTGACCTACTTTGGCCCCGCGTATCTCCGGTTCTCTTAGGGCCACACTAATAAGACTACCATCGTTCGAAAGGGCACACATAGGGCTATCTACCCAGGGAATTTGGGGCAAATCGGTTACCATGACCTACTTTGGCCCCGCGTATCTCCGGTTCTCCTGGGGCCACACTAATAAGACTACCATCCTTCGAAAGGGCACATGTAGGGCTATCTACCTAGGGAGTTTGGGGCAAATCGGTTACCATGACCCGGTCCAAATCCGCCGGACCGCACTTTGGAACGGTGCCGCTCCGCGGCCAAGGCACCTAAAGATCCGCGGATAGGCTCGCGGAGCTCCCAGGACACTTGGCTCTTACCTCTAGGAAGGGCAGGCTCCGCACTTGCACGGCCGAGGAGCGGCAAAACCAAAACCGACATGCCCCCACCCGATGCACCTTCCCGGGGTGACAAAAATTCGAGCCCGGGCTCATTCGAAAGCCAAGTATCTCTAGTTTATGTGTGCCAAAATGTGTCAGGATTGGAGCTACGGCGGGCCCGTGGCCGCGGAACAAAGTGCGCGGAACCGCATGAAAAATCGTCTAAGTGTCAAATGCATTGAAATCGCCATAGGAAATTTCACCGACTTTGCTTCTCTATATCTCGCGTGCCTTTCGGGCTAGAGACTCGTTTCTGGTGTTGTTGCAGAGCCCAAGTCCTCCCCTACGAGCTCACCAAAGGGCGTGTGGCTCACTCTTATACCCGGGTCACAGTACCGGGAGAAGTGGACCTCGTCCCGGTGAAAATTTAACATTGGAATCTCCATAGGGAAACTTTAACATGGGAAACGCCATAGGGAATGTGGACCGACTTTGCGGACCTATATCTCCCGAACCCTTGGGGCTAGAGACTAGCTTTCACCACCCTCGTGGAGCCCCAAGTCTCCTCTACAAAGTGAGTGGCTTTAATTTTGTACGCCACGAAAGGCGGCTGCTCGGTACCGGGCCAAAGTGGACCTTCGCGGCCAAATCTTGACCTACTTTGGCCCCGCGTATCTCCGGTTCTCTTAGGGCCACACTAATAAGACTACCATCGTTCGAAAGGGCACACATAGGGCTATCTACCCAGGGAATTTGGGGCAAATCGGTTACCATGACCTACTTTGGCCCCGCGTATCTCCGGTTCTCCTGGGGCCACACTAATACGACTACCATCCTTCGAAAGGGCACATGTAGGGCTATCTACCTAGGGAGTTTGGGGCAAATCGGTTACCATGACCCGGTCCAAATCCGCCGGACCGCACTTTGGAACGGTGCCGCTCCGCGGCCAAGGCACCTAAGGATCCGCGGATAGGCTCGCGGAGCTCCCAGGACACTTGGCTCTTACCTCTAGGAAGGGCAGGCTCCGCACTTGCACGGCCGAGGAGCGGCAAAACCAAAACCGACATGCCCCCACCCGATGCACCTTCCCGGGGTGACAAAAATTCGAGCCCGGGCTCATTCGAAAGCCAAGTATCTCTAGTTTATGTGTGCCAAAATGTGTCAGGATTGGAGCTACGGCGGGCCCGTGGCCGCGGAACAAAGTGCGCGGAACCGCATGAAAAATCGTCTAAGTCTCAAATGCATTGAAATCGCCATAGGAAATTTCACCGACTTTGCGTCTCTATATCTCGCGTGCCTTTCGGGCTAGAGACTCGTTTCTGGTGTTGTTGCAGAGCCCAAGTCCTCCCCTACGAGCTCACCAAAGGGCGTGTGGCTCACTCTTATACCCGGGTCACAGTACCGGGAGAAGTGGACCTCGTCCCGGTGAAAATTTAACATTGGAATCTCCATAGGGAAACTTTAACATGGGAAACGCCATAGGGAATGTGGACCGACTTTGCGGCCCTATATCTCCCGAACCCTTGGGGCTAGAGACTAGCTTTCACCACCCTCGTGGAGCCCCAAGTCTCCTCTACAAAGTGAGTGGCTTTAATTTTGTACGCCAAGAAAGGCGGCTGCTCGGTACCGGGCCAAAGTGGACCTTCGCGGCCAAATCTTGACCTACTTTGGCCCCGCGTATCTCCGGTTCTCTTAGGGCCACACTAATAAGACTACCATCGTTCGAAAGGGCACACATAGGGCTATCTACCCAGGGAGTTTGGGGCAAATCGGTTACCATGACCTACTTTGGCCCCGCGTATCTCCGGTTCTCCTGGGGCCACACTAATAAGACTACCATCCTTCGAAAGGGCACATGTAGGGCTATCTACCTAGGGAGTTTGGGGCAAATCGGTTACCATGACCCGGTCCAAATCCGCCGGACCGCACTTTGGAACGGTGCCGCTCCGCGGCCAAGGCACCTAAGGATCCGCGGATAGGCTCGCGGAGCTCCCAGGACACTTGGCTCTTACCTCTAGGAAGGGCAGGCTCCGCACTTGCACGGCCGAGGAGCGGCAAAACCAAAACCGACATGCCCCCACCCGATGCACCTTCCCGGGGTGACAAAAATTCGAGCCCGGGCTCATTCGAAAGCCAAGTATCTCTAGTTTATGTTTGCCAAAATGTGTCAGGATTGGAGCTACGGCGGGCCCGTGGCCGCTGAACAAAGTGCGCGGAACCGCATGAAAAATCGTCTAAGTGTCAAATGCATTGAAATCGCCATAGGAAATTTCACCGACTTTGCGTCTCTATATCTTGCGTGCCTTTCGGGCTAGAGACTCGTTTCTGGTGTTGTTGCAGAGCCCAAGTCCTCCCCTACGAGCTCACCAAAGGGCGTGTGGCTCACTCTTATACCCGGGTCACAGTACCGGGAGAAGTGGACCTCGTCCCGGTGAAAATTTTACATTGGAATCTCCATAGGGAAACTTTAACATGGGAAACGCCATAGGGAATGTGGACCGACTTTGCGGCCCTATATCTCCCGAACCCTTGGGGCTAGAGACTAGCTTTCACCACCCTCGTGGAGCCCCAAGTCTCCTCTACAAAGTGAGTGGCTTTAATTTTGTACGCCACGAAAGGCGGCTGCTCGGTACCGGGCCAAAGTGGACCTTCGCGGCCAAATCTTGACCTACTTTGGCCCCGCGTATCTCCGGTTCTCTTAGGGCCACACTAATAAGACTACCATCGTTCGAAAGGGCACACATAGGGCTATCTACCCAGGGAATTTGGGGCAAATCGGTTACCATGACCTACTTTGGCCCCGCGTATCTCCGGTTCTCCTGGGGCCACACTAATACGACTACCATCCTTCGAAAGGGCACATGTAGGGCTATCTACCTAGGGAGTTTGGGGCAAATCGGTTACCATGACCCGGTCCAAATCCGCCGGACCGCACTTTGGAACGGTGCCGCTCCGCGGCCAAGGCACCTAAAGATCCGCGGATAGGCTCGCGGAGCTCCCAGGACACTTGGCTCTTACCTCTAGGAAGGGCAGGCTCCGCACTTGCACGGCCGAGGAGCGGCAAAACCAAAACCGACATGCCCCCACCCGATGCACCTTCCCGGGGTGACAAAAATTCGAGCCCGGGCTCATTCGAAAGCCAAGTATCTCTAGTTTATGTGTGCCAAAATGTGTCAGGATTGGAGCTACGGCGGGCCCGTGGCCGCGGAACAAAGTGCGCGGAACCGCATGAAAAATCGTCTAAGTGTCAAATGCATTGAAATCGCCATAGGAAATTTCACCGACTTTGCGTCTCTATATCTTGCGTGCCTTTCGGGCTAGAGACTCGTTTCTGGTGTTGTTGCAGAGCCCAAGTCCTCCACTACGAGCTCACCAAAGGGCGTGTGGCTCACTCTTATACCCGGGTCACAGTACCGGGAGAAGTGGACCTCGTCCCGGTGAAAATTTAACATTGGAATCTCCATAGGGAAACTTTAACATGGGAAACGCCATAGGGAATGTGGACCGACTTTGCGGCCCTATATCTCCCGAACCCTTGGGGCTAGAGACTAGCTTTCAACACCCTCGTGGAGCCCCAAGTCTCCTCTACAAAGTGTGTGGCTTTAATTTTGTACGCCACGAAAGGCGGCTGCTCGGTACCGGGCCAAAGTGGACCTTCGCGGCCAAATCTTGACCTACTTTGGCCCCGCGTATCTCCGGTTCTCTTAGGGCCACACTAATAAGACTACCATCGTTCGAAAGGGCACATATAGGGCTATCTACCCAGGGAATTTGGGGCAAATCGGTTACCATGACCTACTTTGGCCCCGCGTATCTCCGGTTCTCCTGGGGCCACACTAATAAGACTACCATCGTTCGAAAGGGCACATGTAGGGCTATCTACCTAGGGAGTTTGGGGCAAATCGGTTACCATGACCCGGTCCAAATCCGCCGGACCGCACTTTGGAACGGTGCCGCTCCGCGGCCAAGGCACCTAAAGATCCGCGGATAGGCTCGCGGAGCTCCCAGGACACTTGGCTCTTACCTCTAGGAAGGGCAGGCTCCGCACTTGCACGGCCGAGGAGCGGCAAAACCAAAACCGACATGCCCCCACCCGATGCACCTTCCCGGGGTGACAAAAATTCGAGCCCGGGCTCATTCGAAAGCCAAGTATCTCTAGTTTATGTGTGCCAAAATGTGTCAGGATTGGAGCTACGGCGGGCCCGTGGCCGCGGAACAAAGTGCGCGGAACCGCATGAAAAATCGTCTAAGTGTCAAATGCATTGAAATCGCCATAGGAAATTTCACCGACTTTGCGTCTCTATATCTCGCGTGCCTTTCGGGCTAGAGACTCGTTTCTGGTGTTGTTGCAGAGCCCAAGTCCTCCCCTACGAGCTCACCAAAGGGCGTGTGGCTCACTCTTATACCCGGGTCACAGTACCGGGAGAAGTGGACCTCGTCCCGGTGAAAATTTAACATTGGAATCTCCATAGGGAAACTTTAACATGGGAAACGCCATAGGGAATGTGGACCGACTTTGCGGCCCTATATCTCCCGAACCCTTGGGGCTAGAGACTAGCTTTCACCACCCTCGTGGAGCCCCAAGTCTCCTCTACAAAGTGAGTGGCTTTAATTTTGTACGCCACGAAAGGCGGCTGCTCGGTACCGGGCCAAAGTGGACCTTCGCGGCCAAATCTTGACCTACTTTGGCCCCGCGTATCTCCGGTTCTCTTAGGGCCACACTAATAAGACTACCATCGTTCGAAAGGGCACACATAGGGCTATCTACCCAGGGAGTTTGGGGCAAATCGGTTACCATGACCTACTTTGGCCCCGCGTATCTCCGGTTCTCCTGGGGCCACACTAATAAGACTACCATCCTTCGAAAGGGCACATGTAGGGCTATCTACCTAGGGAGTTTGGGGCAAATCGGTTACCATGACCCGGTCCAAATCCGCCGGACCGCACTTTGGAACGGTGCCGCTCCGCGGCCAAGGCACCTAAAGATCCGCGGATAGGCTCGCGGAGCTCCCAGGACACTTGGCTCTTACCTCTAGGAAGGGCAGGCTCCGCACTTGCACGGCCGAGGAGCGGCAAAACCAAAACCGACATGCCCCCACCCGATGCACCTTCCCGGGGTGACAAAAATTCGAGCCCGGGCTCATTCGAAAGCCAAGTATCTCTAGTTTATGTTTGCCAAAATGTGTCAGGATTGGAGCTACGGCGGGCCCGTGGCCGCGGAACAAAGTGCGCGGAACCGCATGAAAAATCGTCTAAGTGTCAAATGCATTGAAATCGCCATAGGAAATTTCACCGACTTTGCGTCTCTATATCTCGCGTGCCTTTCGGGCTAGAGACTCGTTTCTGGTGTTGTTGCAGAGCCCAAGTCCTCCCCTACGAGCTCACCAAAGGGCGTGTGGCTCACTCTTATACCCGGGTCACAGTACCGGGAGAAGTGGACCTCGTCCCGTTGAAAATTTAACATTGGAATCTCCATAGGGAAACTTTAACATGGGAAACGCCATAGGGAATGTGGACCGACTTTGCGGCCCTATATCTCCCGAACCCTTGGGGCTAGAGACTAGCTTTCACCACCCTCGTGGAGCCCCAAGTCTCCTCTACAAAGTGAGTGGCTTTAATTTTGTACGCCACGAAAGGCGGCTGCTCGGTACCGGGCCAAAGTGGACCTTCGCGGCCAAATCTTGACCTACTTTGGCCCCGCGTATCTCCGGTTCTCTTAGGGCCACACTAATAAGACTACCATCGTTCGAAAGGGCACATATAGGGCTATCTACCCAGGGAATTTGGGGCAAATCGGTTACCATGACCTACTTTGGCCCCGCGTATCTCCGGTTCTCCTGGGGCCACACTAATAAGACTACCATCGTTCGAAAGGGCACATGTAGGGCTATCTACCTAGGGAGTTTGGGGCAAATCGGTTACCATGACCCGGTCCAAATCCGCCGGACCGCACTTTGGAACGGTGCCGCTCCGTGGCCAAGGCACCTAAAGGATAGGCTCGCGGAGCTCCCAGGACACTTGGCTCTTACCTCTAAGAAGGGCAGGCTCCGCACTTGCACGGCCGAGGAGCGGCAAAACCAAAACCGACATGCCCCCACCCGATGCACCTTCCCGGGGTGACAAAAATTCGAGCCCGGGAATTGCAGAAATGACTTCTAAGCCTCAAAATAATTACTTTTTTTCCTAAGGTGGTAGGAATGAAACTCAGTGCGGGCTGGATGGGGTCCCCCCTGGGCACCGCAGACCTAAGCTTGTTTAACTCCTACCTCTTAAAGGGACCGAGAAAAAATGACCTTTTCTGCACTCCAATGTAAGTCAATGGGGCGATTTTTTGGCTATGTGCTAGAAATGAAATTGAGTGCGGATTGGATGACAGGCACCCTAGGCACCCAGGATCGGCTTTAGTTTCACGTGTATCTCTTAAGCCGGCAGAGAAAACCCACCTGATATGCGCTCCACACAATTGAATAGAGACGCCGTTGATTTTCTATGGGAATTGCAGAAATGACTTCTAAGCCTCAAAATAATGACTTTTTTCCTAAGGTGGTAGGAATGAAACTCAGTGCGGGCTGGATGGGGTCCCCCCTGGGCACCGCAGACCTAAGCTTGTTTAACTCCTACCTCTTAAAGGGACCGAGAAAAAATGACCTTTTCTGCACTCCAATGTAAGTCAATAGGGCGATTTTTTGGCTATGTGCTAGAAATGAAATTGAGTGCGGATTGGATGACAGGCACCCTAGGCACCCAGGATCTGCTTTAGTTTCACGTGTATCTCTTAAGCCGGCAGAGAAACCCCACCTGATATGCGCTCCACACAATTGAATAGAGACGCCGTTGATTTTCTATGGGAATTGCAGAAATGACTTCTAAGCCTCAAAATAATGACTTTTTTTCCTAAGGTGGTAGGAATGAAACTCAGTGCGGGCTGGATGGGGTCCCCCCTGGGCACCACAGACCTAAGCTTGTTTAACTCCTACCTCTTAAAGGGACCAAGAAAAAATGACCTTTTCTGCACTCCAATGTAAGTCAATGGGGCGATTTTTTGGCTATGTGCTAGAAATGAAATTCAGTGCGGATTGGATGACAGGCACCCTAGGCACCCAGGATCTGCTTTAGTTTCACGTGTATCTCTTAAGCCGGCAGAGAAAACCCACCTGATATGCGCTCCACACAATTGAATTAGAGACGCCGTTGATTTTCTATGGGAATTGCAGAAATGACTTCTAAGCCTCAAAATAATGACTTTTTTTCCTAAGGTGGTAGGAATGAAACTCAGTGCGGGCTGGATGGGGTCCCCCCTGGGCACCGCAGACCTAAGCTTGTTTAACTCCTACCTCTTAAAGGGACCGAGAAAAAATGACCTTTTCTGCACTCCAATGTAAGTCAATAGGGCGATTTTTTGGCTATGTGCTAGAAATGAAATTGAGTGCGGATTGGATGACAGGCACCCTAGGCACCCAGGATCTGCTTTAGTTTCACGTGTATCTCTTAAGCCGGCAGAGAAACCCCACCTGATATGCGCTCCACACAATTGAATAGAGACGCCGTTGATTTTCTATGGGAATTGCAGAAATGACTTCTAAGCCTCAAAATAATGACTTTTTTTCCTAAGGTGGTAGGAATGAAACTCAGTGCGGGCTGGATGGGGTCCCCCCTGGGCACCGCAGACCTAAGCTTGTTTAACTCCTACCTCTTAAAGGGACCGAGAAAAAATGACCTTTTCTGCACTCCAATGTAAGTCAATGGGGCGATTTTTTGGCTATGTGCTAGAAATGAAATTCAGTGCGGATTGGATGACAGGCAGCCTAGGCACCCAGGATCGGCTTTAGTTTAACGTGTATCTCTTAAGCCGGCAGAGAAAACCCACCTGATATGCGCTCCACACAATTGAATTAGAGACGCCGTTGATTTTCTATGGGAATTGCAGAAATGACTTCTAAGCCTCAAAATAATGACTTTTTTTCCTAAGGTGGTAGGAATGAAACTCAGTGCGGGCTGGATGGGGTCCCCCCTGGGCACCGCAGACCTAAGCTTGTTTAACTCCTACCTCTTAAAGGGACCGAGAAAAAATGACCTTTTCTGCACTCCAATGTAAGTCAATGGGGCGATTTTTTTGGCTATGTGCTAGAAATGAAATTCAGTGCGGATTGGATGACAGGCACCCTAGGCACCCAGGATCTGCTTTAGTTTCACGTGTATCTCTTAAGCCGGCAGAGAAAACCCACCTGATATGCGCTCCACACAATTGAATTAGAGACGCCGTTGATTTTCTATGGGAATTGCAGAAATGACTTCTAAGCCTCAAAATAATGACTTTTTTTCCTAAGGTGGTAGGAATGAAACTCAGTGCGGGCTGGATGGGGTCCCCCCTGGGTACCGCAGACCTAAGCTTGTTTAACTCCTACCTCTTAAAGGGACCGAGAAAAAATGACCTTTTCTGCACTCCAATGTAAGTCAATGGGGCGATTTTTTGGCTATGTGCTAGAAATGAAATTGAGTGCGGATTGGATGACAGGCACCCTAGGCACCCAGGATCGGCTTTAGTTTCACGTGTATCTCTTAAGCCGGCAGAGAAAACCCACCTGATATGCGCTCCACACAATTGAATAGAGACGCCGTTGATTTTCTATGGGAATTGCAGAAATGACTTCTAAGCCTCAAATAATGACTTTTTTTCCTAAGGTGGTAGGAATGAAACTCAGTGCGGCCTGGATGGGGTCCCCCCTGGGCACCGCAGACCTAAGCTTGTTTAACTCCTACCTCTTAAAGGGACCGAGAAAAAATGACCTTTTCTGCACTCCAATGTAAGTCAATGGGGCGATTTTTTGCCTATGTGCTAGAAATTAAATTCAGTGCGGATTGGATGACAGGCAGCCTAGGCACCCAGGATCGGCTTTAGTTTCACGTGTATCTCTTAAGCCGGCAGAGAAAACCCACCTGATATGCGCTCCACACAATTGAATAGAGACGCCGTTGATTTTCTATGGGAATTGCAGAAATGACTTCTAAGCCTCAAAATAATGACTTTTTTTCCTAAGGTGGTAGGAATGAAACTCAGTGCGGGCTGGATGGGGTCCCCCCTGGGCACCGCAGACCTAAGCTTGTTTAACTCCTACCTCTTAAAGGGACCGAGAAAAATGACCTTTTTTGCACTCCAATGTAAGTCAATGGGGCGATTTTTTGGCTATGTGCTAGAAATGAAATTCAGTGCGGATTGGATGACAGGCACCCTAGGCACCCAGGATCGGCTTTAGTTTCACGTGTATCTCTTAAGCCGGCAGAGAAAACCCACCTGATATGCGCTCCACACAATTGAATTAGAGACGCCGTTGATTTTCTCTGGAATTGCAGAAATGACTTCTAAGCCTCAAAATAATGACTTTTTTTCCTAAGGTGGTAGGAATGAAACTCAGTGCGGGCTGGATGGGGTCCCCCCTGGGCACCGCAGACCTAAGCTTGTTTAACTCCTACCTCTTAAAGGGACCGAGAAAAAATGACCTTTTCTGCACTCCAATGTAAGTCAATGGGGCGATTTTTTGGCTATGTGCTAGAAATGAAATTGAGTGCGGATTGGATGACAGGCACCCTAGGCACCCAGGATCGGCTTTAGTTTCACGTGTATCTCTTAAGCCGGCAGAGAAAATCTACCTGATATGCGCTCCACACAATTGAATAGAGACGCCGTTGATTTTCTATGGGAATTGCAGAAATGACTTCTAAGCCTCAAAATAATGACTTTTTTTCCTAAGGTGGTAGGAATGAAACTCAGTGCGGGCTGGATGGGGTCCCCCCTGGGCACCGCAGACCTAAGCTTGTTTAACTCCTACCTCTTAAAGGGACCGAGAAAAAATTACCTTTTCTGCACTCCAATGTAAGTCAATGGGGCGATTTTTTGCCTATGTGCTAGAAATTAAATTCAGTGCGGATTGGATGACAGGCAGCCTAGGCACCCAGGATCGGCTTTAGTTTCACGTGTATCTCTTAAGCCGGCAGAGAAAACCCACCTGATATGCGCTCCACACAATTGAATAGAGACGCCGTTGATTTTCTATGGGAATTGCAGAAATGACTTCTAAGCCTCAAAATAATGACTTTTTTTCCTAAGGTGGTAGGAATGAAACTCAGTGCGGGCTGGATGGGGTCCCCCCTGGGCACCGCAGACCTAAGCTTGTTTAACTCCTACCTCTTAAAGGGACCGAGAAAAAATGACCTTTTTTGCACTCCAATGTAAGTCAATGGGGCGATTTTTTGGCTATGTGCTAGAAATGAAATTCAGTGCGGATTGGATGACAGGCACCCTAGGCACCCAGGATCGGCTTTAGTTTCACGTGTATCTCTTAAGCCGGCAGAGAAAACCCACCTGATATGCGCTCCACACAATTGAATAGAGACGCCGTTGATTTTCTATGGGAATTGCAGAAATGACTTCTAAGCCTCAAAATAATGACTTTTTTTCCTAAGGTGGTAGGAATGAAACTCAGTGCGGGCTGGATGGGGTCCCCCCTGGGCACCGCAGACCTAAGCTTGTTTAACTCCTACCTCTTAAAGGGACCGAGAAAAAATGACCTTTTCTGCACTCCAATGTAAGTCAATGGGGCGATTTTTTGGCTATGTGCTAGAAATGAAATTGAGTGCGGATTGGATGACAGGCAGCCTAGGCACCCAGGATCGGCTTTAGTTTCACGTGTATCTCTTAAGCCGGCAGAGAAAACCCACCTGATATGCGCTCCACACAATTGAATTAGAGACGCCGTTGATTTTCTATGGGAATTGCAGAAATGACTTCTAAGCCTCAAAATAATGACTTTTTTTCCTAAGGTGGTAGGAATGAAACTCAGTGCGGGCTGGATGGGGTCCCCCCTGGGCACCGCAGACCTAAGCTTGTTTAACTCCTACCTCTTAAAGGGACCGAGAAAAATGACCTTTTCTGCACTCCAATGTAAGTCAATGGGGCGATTTTTTGGCTATGTGCTAGAAATGAAATTCAGTGCGGATTGGATGACAGGCACCCTAGGCACCCAGGCTCGGCTTTAGTTTCACGTGTATCTCTTAAGCCGGCAGAGAAAACCCACCTGATATGAGCTCCACACAATTGAATTAGAGACGCCGTTGATTTTCTATGGGAATTGCAGAAATGACTTCTAAGCCTCAAAATAATGACTTTTTTTCCTAAGGTGTTAGGAATGAAACTCAGTGCGGGCTGGATGGGGTCCCCCCTGGGCACCGCAGACCTAAGCTTGTTTAACTCCTACCTCTTAAAGGGACCGAGAAAAAATGACCTTTTCTGCACTCCAATGTAAGTCAATGGGGCGATTTTTGTCTATGTGCTAGAAATGAAATTGAGTGCGGATTGGATGACAGGCACCCTAGGCACCCAGGATCGGCTTTAGTTTCACGTGTATCTCTTAAGCCGGCAGAGAAAACCCACCTGATATGCGCTCCACACCTTGAATAGAGACGCCGTTGATTTTCTATGGGAATTGCAGAAATGACTTCTAAGCCTCAAAATAATGACTTTTTTTCCTAAGGTGGTAGGAATGAAACTCAGTGCGGGCTGGATGGGGTCCCCCCTGGGCACCGCAGACCTAAGCTTGTTTAACTCCTACCTCTTAAAGGGACCGAGAAAAAATGACCTTTTCTGCACTCCAATGTAAGTCAATGGGGCGATTTTTTGGCTATGTGCTAGAAATGAAATTGAGTGCGGATTGGATGACAGGCACCCTAGGCACCCAGGATCGGCTTTAGTTTCACGTGTATCTCTTAAGCCGGCAGAGAAAACCCACCTGATATGCGCTCCACACAATTGAATTAGAGACGCCGTTGATTTTCTATGGGAATTGCAGAAATGACTTCTAAGCCTCAAAATAATGACTTTTTTTCCTAAGGTGTTAGGAATGAAACTCAGTGCGGCCTGGATGGGGTACCCCCTTGGGCACCGCAGACCTAAGCTTGTTAAACTCCTACCTCTTAAAGGGACCGAGAAAAAATGACCTTTTCTGCACTCCAATGTAAGTCAATGGGGCGATTTTTTGGCTATGTGCTAGAAATGAAATTGAGTGCGGATTGGATGACAGGCACCCTAGGCACCCAGGATCGGCTTTAGTTTCACGTGTATCTCTTAAGCCGGCAGAGAAAATCCTACCTGATATGCGCTCCACACAATTGAATTAGAGACGCCGTTGATTTTCTATGGGAATTGCAGAAATGACTTCTAAGCCTCAAAATAATGACTTTTTTTTCCTAAGGTGGTAGGAATGAAACTCAGTGCGGGCTGGATGGGGTCCCCCCCTGGGCACCGCAGACCTAAGCTTGTTTAACTCCTACCTCTTAAAGGGACCGAGAAAAAATGACCTTTTCTGCACTCCAATGTAAGTCAATGGGGCGATTTTTTGGCTATGTGCTAGAAATGAATTGAGTGCGGATTGGATGACAGGCACCCTAGGCACCCAGGATCGGCTTTAGTTTCACGTGTATCTCTTAAGCCGGCAGAGAAAACCCACCTGATATGCGCTCCACACAATTGAATTAGAGACGCCGTTGATTTTCTATGGGAATTGCAGAAATGACTTCTAAGCCTCAAAATAATGACTTTTTTTCCTAAGGTGGTAGGAATGAAACTCAGTGCGGGCTTGGATGGGGTCCCCCCTGGGCACCGCAGACCTAAGCTTGTTTAACTCCTACCTCTTAAAGGGACCGAGAAAAATGACCTTTTCTGCACTCCAATGTAAGTCAATGGGGCGATTTTTTGGCTATGTGCTAGAAATGAAATTGAGTGCGGATTGGATGACAGGCACCCTAGGCACCCAGGATCGGCTTTAGTTTCACGTGTATCTCTTAAGCCGGCAGAGAAAACCCACCTGATATGCGCTCCACACAATTGAATAGAGACGCCGTTGATTTTCTATGGGAATTGCAGAAATGACTTCTAAGCCTCAAAATAATGACTTTTTTTCCTAAGGTGGTAGGAATGAAACTCAGTGCGGGCTGGATGGGGTCCCCCCTGGGCACCGCAGACCTAAGCTTGTTTAACTCCTACCTCTTAAAGGGACCGAGAAAAAATGACCTTTTCTGCACTCCAATGTAAGTCAATGGGGCGATTTTTTGGCTATGTGCTAGAAATGAAATTCAGTGCGGATTGGATGACAGGCACCCTAGGCACCCAGGATCGGCTTTAGTTTCACGTGTATCTCTTAAGCCGGCAGAGAAAACCCACCTGATATGCGCTCCACACAATTGAATAGAGACGCCGTTGATTTTCTATGGGAATTGCAGAAATGACTTCTAAGCCTCAAAATAATGACTTTTTTTCCTAAGGTGGTAGGAATGAAACTCAGTGCGGGCTGGATGGGGTCCCCCCTGGGCACCGCAGACCTAAGCTTGTTTAACTCCTACCTCTTAAAGGGACCGAGAAAAAATGACCTTTTCTGCACTCCAATGTAAGTCAATGGGGCGATTTTTTGGCTATGTGCTAGAAATGAAATTCAGTGCGGATTGGATGACAGGCACCCTAGGCACCCAGGATCGGCTTTAGTTTCACGTGTATCTCTTAAGCCGGCAGAGAAAACCCACCTGATATGCGCTCCACACAATTGAATAGAGACGCCGTTGATTTTCTATGGGAATTGCAGAAATGACTTCTAAGCCTCAAAATAATGACTTTTTTTCCTAAGGTGGTAGGAATGAAACTCAGTGCGGGCTGGATGGGGTCCCCCCTGGGCACCGCAGACCTAAGCTTGTTTAACTCCTACCTCTTAAAGGGACCGAGAAAAAATGACCTTTTCTGCACTCCAATGTAAGTCAATGGGGCGATTTTTTGGCTATGTGCTAGAAATGAAATTCAGTGCGGATTGGATGACAGGCACCCTAGGCACCCAGGATCGGCTTTAGTTTCACGTGTATCTCTTAAGCCGGCAGAGAAAACCCACCTGATATGCGCTCCACACAATTGAATAGAGACGCCGTTGATTTTCTATGGGAATTGCAGAAATGACTTCTAAGCCTCAAAATAATGACTTTTTTTCCTAAGGTGGTAGGAATGAAACTCAGTGCGGGCTGGATGGGGTCCCCCCTGGGCACCGCAGACCTAAGCTTGTTTAACTCCTACCTCTTAAAGGGACCGAGAAAAAATGACCTTTTCTGCACTCCAATGTAAGTCAATGGGGCGATTTTTTGGCTATGTGCTAGAAATGAAATTCAGTGCGGATTGGATGACAGGCACCCTAGGCACCCAGGATCGGCTTTAGTTTCACGTGTATCTCTTAAGCCGGCAGAGAAAACCCACCTGATATGCGCTCCACACAATTGAATAGAGACGCCGTTGATTTTCTATGGGAATTGCAGAAATGACTTCTAAGCCTCAAAATAATGACTTTTTTTCCTAAGGTGGTAGGAATGAAACTCAGTGCGGGCTGGATGGGGTCCCCCCTGGGCACCGCAGACCTAAGCTTGTTTAACTCCTACCTCTTAAAGGGACCGAGAAAAAATGACCTTTTCTGCACTCCAATGTAAGTCAATGGGGCGATTTTTTGGCTATGTGCTAGAAATGAAATTCAGTGCGGATTGGATGACAGGCACCCTAGGCACCCAGGATCGGCTTTAGTTTCACGTGTATCTCTTAAGCCGGCAGAGAAAACCCACCTGATATGCGCTCCACACAATTGAATAGAGACGCCGTTGATTTTCTATGGGAATTGCAGAAATGACTTCTAAGCCTCAAAATAATGACTTTTTTTCCTAAGGTGGTAGGAATGAAACTCAGTGCGGGCTGGATGGGGTCCCCCCTGGGCACCGCAGACCTAAGCTTGTTTAACTCCTACCTCTTAAAGGGACCGAGAAAAAATGACCTTTTCTGCACTCCAATGTAAGTCAATGGGGCGATTTTTTGGCTATGTGCTAGAAATGAAATTCAGTGCGGATTGGATGACAGGCACCCTAGGCACCCAGGATCGGCTTTAGTTTCACGTGTATCTCTTAAGCCGGCAGAGAAAACCCACCTGATATGCGCTCCACACAATTGAATAGAGACGCCGTTGATTTTCTATGGGAATTGCAGAAATGACTTCTAAGCCTCAAAATAATGACTTTTTTTCCTAAGGTGGTAGGAATGAAACTCAGTGCGGGCTGGATGGGGTCCCCCCTGGGCACCGCAGACCTAAGCTTGTTTAACTCCTACCTCTTAAAGGGACCGAGAAAAAATGACCTTTTCTGCACTCCAATGTAAGTCAATGGGGCGATTTTTTGGCTATGTGCTAGAAATGAAATTCAGTGCGGATTGGATGACAGGCACCCTAGGCACCCAGGATCGGCTTTAGTTTCACGTGTATCTCTTAAGCCGGCAGAGAAAACCCACCTGATATGCGCTCCACACAATTGAATAGAGACGCCGTTGATTTTCTATGGGAATTGCAGAAATGACTTCTAAGCCTCAAAATAATGACTTTTTTTCCTAAGGTGGTAGGAATGAAACTCAGTGCGGGCTGGATGGGGTCCCCCCTGGGCACCGCAGACCTAAGCTTGTTTAACTCCTACCTCTTAAAGGGACCGAGAAAAAATGACCTTTTCTGCACTCCAATGTAAGTCAATGGGGCGATTTTTTGGCTATGTGCTAGAAATGAAATTCAGTGCGGATTGGATGACAGGCACCCTAGGCACCCAGGATCGGCTTTAGTTTCACGTGTATCTCTTAAGCCGGCAGAGAAAACCCACCTGATATGCGCTCCACACAATTGAATAGAGACGCCGTTGATTTTCTATGGGAATTGCAGAAATGACTTCTAAGCCTCAAAATAATGACTTTTTTTCCTAAGGTGGTAGGAATGAAACTCAGTGCGGGCTGGATGGGGTCCCCCCTGGGCACCGCAGACCTAAGCTTGTTTAACTCCTACCTCTTAAAGGGACCGAGAAAAAATGACCTTTTCTGCACTCCAATGTAAGTCAATGGGGCGATTTTTTGGCTATGTGCTAGAAATGAAATTCAGTGCGGATTGGATGACAGGCACCCTAGGCACCCAGGATCGGCTTTAGTTTCACGTGTATCTCTTAAGCCGGCAGAGAAAACCCACCTGATATGCGCTCCACACAATTGAATAGAGACGCCGTTGATTTTCTATGGGAATTGCAGAAATGACTTCTAAGCCTCAAAATAATGACTTTTTTTCCTAAGGTGGTAGGAATGAAACTCAGTGCGGGCTGGATGGGGTCCCCCCTGGGCACCGCAGACCTAAGCTTGTTTAACTCCTACCTCTTAAAGGGACCGAGAAAAAATGACCTTTTCTGCACTCCAATGTAAGTCAATGGGGCGATTTTTTGGCTATGTGCTAGAAATGAAATTCAGTGCGGATTGGATGACAGGCACCCTAGGCACCCAGGATCGGCTTTAGTTTCACGTGTATCTCTTAAGCCGGCAGAGAAAACCCACCTGATATGCGCTCCACACAATTGAATAGAGACGCCGTTGATTTTCTATGGGAATTGCAGAAATGACTTCTAAGCCTCAAAATAATGACTTTTTTTCCTAAGGTGGTAGGAATGAAACTCAGTGCGGGCTGGATGGGGTCCCCCCTGGGCACCGCAGACCTAAGCTTGTTTAACTCCTACCTCTTAAAGGGACCGAGAAAAAATGACCTTTTCTGCACTCCAATGTAAGTCAATGGGGCGATTTTTTGGCTATGTGCTAGAAATGAAATTCAGTGCGGATTGGATGACAGGCACCCTAGGCACCCAGGATCGGCTTTAGTTTCACGTGTATCTCTTAAGCCGGCAGAGAAAACCCACCTGATATGCGCTCCACACAATTGAATAGAGACGCCGTTGATTTTCTATGGGAATTGCAGAAATGACTTCTAAGCCTCAAAATAATGACTTTTTTTCCTAAGGTGGTAGGAATGAAACTCAGTGCGGGCTGGATGGGGTCCCCCCTGGGCACCGCAGACCTAAGCTTGTTTAACTCCTACCTCTTAAAGGGACCGAGAAAAAATGACCTTTTCTGCACTCCAATGTAAGTCAATGGGGCGATTTTTTGGCTATGTGCTAGAAATGAAATTCAGTGCGGATTGGATGACAGGCACCCTAGGCACCCAGGATCGGCTTTAGTTTCACGTGTATCTCTTAAGCCGGCAGAGAAAACCCACCTGATATGCGCTCCACACAATTGAATAGAGACGCCGTTGATTTTCTATGGGAATTGCAGAAATGACTTCTAAGCCTCAAAATAATGACTTTTTTTCCTAAGGTGGTAGGAATGAAACTCAGTGCGGGCTGGATGGGGTCCCCCCTGGGCACCGCAGACCTAAGCTTGTTTAACTCCTACCTCTTAAAGGGACCGAGAAAAAATGACCTTTTCTGCACTCCAATGTAAGTCAATGGGGCGATTTTTTGGCTATGTGCTAGAAATGAAATTCAGTGCGGATTGGATGACAGGCACCCTAGGCACCCAGGATCGGCTTTAGTTTCACGTGTATCTCTTAAGCCGGCAGAGAAAACCCACCTGATATGCGCTCCACACAATTGAATAGAGACGCCGTTGATTTTCTATGGGAATTGCAGAAATGACTTCTAAGCCTCAAAATAATGACTTTTTTTCCTAAGGTGGTAGGAATGAAACTCAGTGCGGGCTGGATGGGGTCCCCCCTGGGCACCGCAGACCTAAGCTTGTTTAACTCCTACCTCTTAAAGGGACCGAGAAAAAATGACCTTTTCTGCACTCCAATGTAAGTCAATGGGGCGATTTTTTGGCTATGTGCTAGAAATGAAATTCAGTGCGGATTGGATGACAGGCACCCTAGGCACCCAGGATCGGCTTTAGTTTCACGTGTATCTCTTAAGCCGGCAGAGAAAACCCACCTGATATGCGCTCCACACAATTGAATAGAGACGCCGTTGATTTTCTATGGGAATTGCAGAAATGACTTCTAAGCCTCAAAATAATGACTTTTTTTCCTAAGGTGGTAGGAATGAAACTCAGTGCGGGCTGGATGGGGTCCCCCCTGGGCACCGCAGACCTAAGCTTGTTTAACTCCTACCTCTTAAAGGGACCGAGAAAAAATGACCTTTTCTGCACTCCAATGTAAGTCAATGGGGCGATTTTTTGGCTATGTGCTAGAAATGAAATTCAGTGCGGATTGGATGACAGGCACCCTAGGCACCCAGGATCGGCTTTAGTTTCACGTGTATCTCTTAAGCCGGCAGAGAAAACCCACCTGATATGCGCTCCACACAATTGAATAGAGACGCCGTTGATTTTCTATGGGAATTGCAGAAATGACTTCTAAGCCTCAAAATAATGACTTTTTTTCCTAAGGTGGTAGGAATGAAACTCAGTGCGGGCTGGATGGGGTCCCCCCTGGGCACCGCAGACCTAAGCTTGTTTAACTCCTACCTCTTAAAGGGACCGAGAAAAAATGACCTTTTCTGCACTCCAATGTAAGTCAATGGGGCGATTTTTTGGCTATGTGCTAGAAATGAAATTCAGTGCGGATTGGATGACAGGCACCCTAGGCACCCAGGATCGGCTTTAGTTTCACGTGTATCTCTTAAGCCGGCAGAGAAAACCCACCTGATATGCGCTCCACACAATTGAATAGAGACGCCGTTGATTTTCTATGGGAATTGCAGAAATGACTTCTAAGCCTCAAAATAATGACTTTTTTTCCTAAGGTGGTAGGAATGAAACTCAGTGCGGGCTGGATGGGGTCCCCCCTGGGCACCGCAGACCTAAGCTTGTTTAACTCCTACCTCTTAAAGGGACCGAGAAAAAATGACCTTTTCTGCACTCCAATGTAAGTCAATGGGGCGATTTTTTGGCTATGTGCTAGAAATGAAATTCAGTGCGGATTGGATGACAGGCACCCTAGGCACCCAGGATCGGCTTTAGTTTCACGTGTATCTCTTAAGCCGGCAGAGAAAACCCACCTGATATGCGCTCCACACAATTGAATAGAGACGCCGTTGATTTTCTATGGGAATTGCAGAAATGACTTCTAAGCCTCAAAATAATGACTTTTTTTCCTAAGGTGGTAGGAATGAAACTCAGTGCGGGCTGGATGGGGTCCCCCCTGGGCACCGCAGACCTAAGCTTGTTTAACTCCTACCTCTTAAAGGGACCGAGAAAAAATGACCTTTTCTGCACTCCAATGTAAGTCAATGGGGCGATTTTTTGGCTATGTGCTAGAAATGAAATTCAGTGCGGATTGGATGACAGGCACCCTAGGCACCCAGGATCGGCTTTAGTTTCACGTGTATCTCTTAAGCCGGCAGAGAAAACCCACCTGATATGCGCTCCACACAATTGAATAGAGACGCCGTTGATTTTCTATGGGAATTGCAGAAATGACTTCTAAGCCTCAAAATAATGACTTTTTTTCCTAAGGTGGTAGGAATGAAACTCAGTGCGGGCTGGATGGGGTCCCCCCTGGGCACCGCAGACCTAAGCTTGTTTAACTCCTACCTCTTAAAGGGACCGAGAAAAAATGACCTTTTCTGCACTCCAATGTAAGTCAATGGGGCGATTTTTTGGCTATGTGCTAGAAATGAAATTCAGTGCGGATTGGATGACAGGCACCCTAGGCACCCAGGATCGGCTTTAGTTTCACGTGTATCTCTTAAGCCGGCAGAGAAAACCCACCTGATATGCGCTCCACACAATTGAATAGAGACGCCGTTGATTTTCTATGGGAATTGCAGAAATGACTTCTAAGCCTCAAAATAATGACTTTTTTTCCTAAGGTGGTAGGAATGAAACTCAGTGCGGGCTGGATGGGGTCCCCCCTGGGCACCGCAGACCTAAGCTTGTTTAACTCCTACCTCTTAAAGGGACCGAGAAAAAATGACCTTTTCTGCACTCCAATGTAAGTCAATGGGGCGATTTTTTGGCTATGTGCTAGAAATGAAATTCAGTGCGGATTGGATGACAGGCACCCTAGGCACCCAGGATCGGCTTTAGTTTCACGTGTATCTCTTAAGCCGGCAGAGAAAACCCACCTGATATGCGCTCCACACAATTGAATAGAGACGCCGTTGATTTTCTATGGGAATTGCAGAAATGACTTCTAAGCCTCAAAATAATGACTTTTTTTCCTAAGGTGGTAGGAATGAAACTCAGTGCGGGCTGGATGGGGTCCCCCCTGGGCACCGCAGACCTAAGCTTGTTTAACTCCTACCTCTTAAAGGGACCGAGAAAAAATGACCTTTTCTGCACTCCAATGTAAGTCAATGGGGCGATTTTTTGGCTATGTGCTAGAAATGAAATTCAGTGCGGATTGGATGACAGGCACCCTAGGCACCCAGGATCGGCTTTAGTTTCACGTGTATCTCTTAAGCCGGCAGAGAAAACCCACCTGATATGCGCTCCACACAATTGAATAGAGACGCCGTTGATTTTCTATGGGAATTGCAGAAATGACTTCTAAGCCTCAAAATAATGACTTTTTTTCCTAAGGTGGTAGGAATGAAACTCAGTGCGGGCTGGATGGGGTCCCCCCTGGGCACCGCAGACCTAAGCTTGTTTAACTCCTACCTCTTAAAGGGACCGAGAAAAAATGACCTTTTCTGCACTCCAATGTAAGTCAATGGGGCGATTTTTTGGCTATGTGCTAGAAATGAAATTCAGTGCGGATTGGATGACAGGCACCCTAGGCACCCAGGATCGGCTTTAGTTTCACGTGTATCTCTTAAGCCGGCAGAGAAAACCCACCTGATATGCGCTCCACACAATTGAATAGAGACGCCGTTGATTTTCTATGGGAATTGCAGAAATGACTTCTAAGCCTCAAAATAATGACTTTTTTTCCTAAGGTGGTAGGAATGAAACTCAGTGCGGGCTGGATGGGGTCCCCCCTGGGCACCGCAGACCTAAGCTTGTTTAACTCCTACCTCTTAAAGGGACCGAGAAAAAATGACCTTTTCTGCACTCCAATGTAAGTCAATGGGGCGATTTTTTGGCTATGTGCTAGAAATGAAATTCAGTGCGGATTGGATGACAGGCACCCTAGGCACCCAGGATCGGCTTTAGTTTCACGTGTATCTCTTAAGCCGGCAGAGAAAACCCACCTGATATGCGCTCCACACAATTGAATAGAGACGCCGTTGATTTTCTATGGGAATTGCAGAAATGACTTCTAAGCCTCAAAATAATGACTTTTTTTCCTAAGGTGGTAGGAATGAAACTCAGTGCGGGCTGGATGGGGTCCCCCCTGGGCACCGCAGACCTAAGCTTGTTTAACTCCTACCTCTTAAAGGGACCGAGAAAAAATGACCTTTTCTGCACTCCAATGTAAGTCAATGGGGCGATTTTTTGGCTATGTGCTAGAAATGAAATTCAGTGCGGATTGGATGACAGGCACCCTAGGCACCCAGGATCGGCTTTAGTTTCACGTGTATCTCTTAAGCCGGCAGAGAAAACCCACCTGATATGCGCTCCACACAATTGAATAGAGACGCCGTTGATTTTCTATGGGAATTGCAGAAATGACTTCTAAGCCTCAAAATAATGACTTTTTTTCCTAAGGTGGTAGGAATGAAACTCAGTGCGGGCTGGATGGGGTCCCCCCTGGGCACCGCAGACCTAAGCTTGTTTAACTCCTACCTCTTAAAGGGACCGAGAAAAAATGACCTTTTCTGCACTCCAATGTAAGTCAATGGGGCGATTTTTTGGCTATGTGCTAGAAATGAAATTCAGTGCGGATTGGATGACAGGCACCCTAGGCACCCAGGATCGGCTTTAGTTTCACGTGTATCTCTTAAGCCGGCAGAGAAAACCCACCTGATATGCGCTCCACACAATTGAATAGAGACGCCGTTGATTTTCTATGGGAATTGCAGAAATGACTTCTAAGCCTCAAAATAATGACTTTTTTTCCTAAGGTGGTAGGAATGAAACTCAGTGCGGGCTGGATGGGGTCCCCCCTGGGCACCGCAGACCTAAGCTTGTTTAACTCCTACCTCTTAAAGGGACCGAGAAAAAATGACCTTTTCTGCACTCCAATGTAAGTCAATGGGGCGATTTTTTGGCTATGTGCTAGAAATGAAATTCAGTGCGGATTGGATGACAGGCACCCTAGGCACCCAGGATCGGCTTTAGTTTCACGTGTATCTCTTAAGCCGGCAGAGAAAACCCACCTGATATGCGCTCCACACAATTGAATAGAGACGCCGTTGATTTTCTATGGGAATTGCAGAAATGACTTCTAAGCCTCAAAATAATGACTTTTTTTCCTAAGGTGGTAGGAATGAAACTCAGTGCGGGCTGGATGGGGTCCCCCCTGGGCACCGCAGACCTAAGCTTGTTTAACTCCTACCTCTTAAAGGGACCGAGAAAAAATGACCTTTTCTGCACTCCAATGTAAGTCAATGGGGCGATTTTTTGGCTATGTGCTAGAAATGAAATTCAGTGCGGATTGGATGACAGGCACCCTAGGCACCCAGGATCGGCTTTAGTTTCACGTGTATCTCTTAAGCCGGCAGAGAAAACCCACCTGATATGCGCTCCACACAATTGAATAGAGACGCCGTTGATTTTCTATGGGAATTGCAGAAATGACTTCTAAGCCTCAAAATAATGACTTTTTTTCCTAAGGTGGTAGGAATGAAACTCAGTGCGGGCTGGATGGGGTCCCCCCTGGGCACCGCAGACCTAAGCTTGTTTAACTCCTACCTCTTAAAGGGACCGAGAAAAAATGACCTTTTCTGCACTCCAATGTAAGTCAATGGGGCGATTTTTTGGCTATGTGCTAGAAATGAAATTCAGTGCGGATTGGATGACAGGCACCCTAGGCACCCAGGATCGGCTTTAGTTTCACGTGTATCTCTTAAGCCGGCAGAGAAAACCCACCTGATATGCGCTCCACACAATTGAATAGAGACGCCGTTGATTTTCTATGGGAATTGCAGAAATGACTTCTAAGCCTCAAAATAATGACTTTTTTTCCTAAGGTGGTAGGAATGAAACTCAGTGCGGGCTGGATGGGGTCCCCCCTGGGCACCGCAGACCTAAGCTTGTTTAACTCCTACCTCTTAAAGGGACCGAGAAAAAATGACCTTTTCTGCACTCCAATGTAAGTCAATGGGGCGATTTTTTGGCTATGTGCTAGAAATGAAATTCAGTGCGGATTGGATGACAGGCACCCTAGGCACCCAGGATCGGCTTTAGTTTCACGTGTATCTCTTAAGCCGGCAGAGAAAACCCACCTGATATGCGCTCCACACAATTGAATAGAGACGCCGTTGATTTTCTATGGGAATTGCAGAAATGACTTCTAAGCCTCAAAATAATGACTTTTTTTCCTAAGGTGGTAGGAATGAAACTCAGTGCGGGCTGGATGGGGTCCCCCCTGGGCACCGCAGACCTAAGCTTGTTTAACTCCTACCTCTTAAAGGGACCGAGAAAAAATGACCTTTTCTGCACTCCAATGTAAGTCAATGGGGCGATTTTTTGGCTATGTGCTAGAAATGAAATTCAGTGCGGATTGGATGACAGGCACCCTAGGCACCCAGGATCGGCTTTAGTTTCACGTGTATCTCTTAAGCCGGCAGAGAAAACCCACCTGATATGCGCTCCACACAATTGAATAGAGACGCCGTTGATTTTCTATGGGAATTGCAGAAATGACTTCTAAGCCTCAAAATAATGACTTTTTTTCCTAAGGTGGTAGGAATGAAACTCAGTGCGGGCTGGATGGGGTCCCCCCTGGGCACCGCAGACCTAAGCTTGTTTAACTCCTACCTCTTAAAGGGACCGAGAAAAAATGACCTTTTCTGCACTCCAATGTAAGTCAATGGGGCGATTTTTTGGCTATGTGCTAGAAATGAAATTCAGTGCGGATTGGATGACAGGCACCCTAGGCACCCAGGATCGGCTTTAGTTTCACGTGTATCTCTTAAGCCGGCAGAGAAAACCCACCTGATATGCGCTCCACACAATTGAATAGAGACGCCGTTGATTTTCTATGGGAATTGCAGAAATGACTTCTAAGCCTCAAAATAATGACTTTTTTTCCTAAGGTGGTAGGAATGAAACTCAGTGCGGGCTGGATGGGGTCCCCCCTGGGCACCGCAGACCTAAGCTTGTTTAACTCCTACCTCTTAAAGGGACCGAGAAAAAATGACCTTTTCTGCACTCCAATGTAAGTCAATGGGGCGATTTTTTGGCTATGTGCTAGAAATGAAATTCAGTGCGGATTGGATGACAGGCACCCTAGGCACCCAGGATCGGCTTTAGTTTCACGTGTATCTCTTAAGCCGGCAGAGAAAACCCACCTGATATGCGCTCCACACAATTGAATAGAGACGCCGTTGATTTTCTATGGGAATTGCAGAAATGACTTCTAAGCCTCAAAATAATGACTTTTTTTCCTAAGGTGGTAGGAATGAAACTCAGTGCGGGCTGGATGGGGTCCCCCCTGGGCACCGCAGACCTAAGCTTGTTTAACTCCTACCTCTTAAAGGGACCGAGAAAAAATGACCTTTTCTGCACTCCAATGTAAGTCAATGGGGCGATTTTTTGGCTATGTGCTAGAAATGAAATTCAGTGCGGATTGGATGACAGGCACCCTAGGCACCCAGGATCGGCTTTAGTTTCACGTGTATCTCTTAAGCCGGCAGAGAAAACCCACCTGATATGCGCTCCACACAATTGAATAGAGACGCCGTTGATTTTCTATGGGAATTGCAGAAATGACTTCTAAGCCTCAAAATAATGACTTTTTTTCCTAAGGTGGTAGGAATGAAACTCAGTGCGGGCTGGATGGGGTCCCCCCTGGGCACCGCAGACCTAAGCTTGTTTAACTCCTACCTCTTAAAGGGACCGAGAAAAAATGACCTTTTCTGCACTCCAATGTAAGTCAATGGGGCGATTTTTTGGCTATGTGCTAGAAATGAAATTCAGTGCGGATTGGATGACAGGCACCCTAGGCACCCAGGATCGGCTTTAGTTTCACGTGTATCTCTTAAGCCGGCAGAGAAAACCCACCTGATATGCGCTCCACACAATTGAATAGAGACGCCGTTGATTTTCTATGGGAATTGCAGAAATGACTTCTAAGCCTCAAAATAATGACTTTTTTTCCTAAGGTGGTAGGAATGAAACTCAGTGCGGGCTGGATGGGGTCCCCCCTGGGCACCGCAGACCTAAGCTTGTTTAACTCCTACCTCTTAAAGGGACCGAGAAAAAATGACCTTTTCTGCACTCCAATGTAAGTCAATGGGGCGATTTTTTGGCTATGTGCTAGAAATGAAATTCAGTGCGGATTGGATGACAGGCACCCTAGGCACCCAGGATCGGCTTTAGTTTCACGTGTATCTCTTAAGCCGGCAGAGAAAACCCACCTGATATGCGCTCCACACAATTGAATAGAGACGCCGTTGATTTTCTATGGGAATTGCAGAAATGACTTCTAAGCCTCAAAATAATGACTTTTTTTCCTAAGGTGGTAGGAATGAAACTCAGTGCGGGCTGGATGGGGTCCCCCCTGGGCACCGCAGACCTAAGCTTGTTTAACTCCTACCTCTTAAAGGGACCGAGAAAAAATGACCTTTTCTGCACTCCAATGTAAGTCAATGGGGCGATTTTTTGGCTATGTGCTAGAAATGAAATTCAGTGCGGATTGGATGACAGGCACCCTAGGCACCCAGGATCGGCTTTAGTTTCACGTGTATCTCTTAAGCCGGCAGAGAAAACCCACCTGATATGCGCTCCACACAATTGAATAGAGACGCCGTTGATTTTCTATGGGAATTGCAGAAATGACTTCTAAGCCTCAAAATAATGACTTTTTTTCCTAAGGTGGTAGGAATGAAACTCAGTGCGGGCTGGATGGGGTCCCCCCTGGGCACCGCAGACCTAAGCTTGTTTAACTCCTACCTCTTAAAGGGACCGAGAAAAAATGACCTTTTCTGCACTCCAATGTAAGTCAATGGGGCGATTTTTTGGCTATGTGCTAGAAATGAAATTCAGTGCGGATTGGATGACAGGCACCCTAGGCACCCAGGATCGGCTTTAGTTTCACGTGTATCTCTTAAGCCGGCAGAGAAAACCCACCTGATATGCGCTCCACACAATTGAATAGAGACGCCGTTGATTTTCTATGGGAATTGCAGAAATGACTTCTAAGCCTCAAAATAATGACTTTTTTTCCTAAGGTGGTAGGAATGAAACTCAGTGCGGGCTGGATGGGGTCCCCCCTGGGCACCGCAGACCTAAGCTTGTTTAACTCCTACCTCTTAAAGGGACCGAGAAAAAATGACCTTTTCTGCACTCCAATGTAAGTCAATGGGGCGATTTTTTGGCTATGTGCTAGAAATGAAATTCAGTGCGGATTGGATGACAGGCACCCTAGGCACCCAGGATCGGCTTTAGTTTCACGTGTATCTCTTAAGCCGGCAGAGAAAACCCACCTGATATGCGCTCCACACAATTGAATAGAGACGCCGTTGATTTTCTATGGGAATTGCAGAAATGACTTCTAAGCCTCAAAATAATGACTTTTTTTCCTAAGGTGGTAGGAATGAAACTCAGTGCGGGCTGGATGGGGTCCCCCCTGGGCACCGCAGACCTAAGCTTGTTTAACTCCTACCTCTTAAAGGGACCGAGAAAAAATGACCTTTTCTGCACTCCAATGTAAGTCAATGGGGCGATTTTTTGGCTATGTGCTAGAAATGAAATTCAGTGCGGATTGGATGACAGGCACCCTAGGCACCCAGGATCGGCTTTAGTTTCACGTGTATCTCTTAAGCCGGCAGAGAAAACCCACCTGATATGCGCTCCACACAATTGAATAGAGACGCCGTTGATTTTCTATGGGAATTGCAGAAATGACTTCTAAGCCTCAAAATAATGACTTTTTTTCCTAAGGTGGTAGGAATGAAACTCAGTGCGGGCTGGATGGGGTCCCCCCTGGGCACCGCAGACCTAAGCTTGTTTAACTCCTACCTCTTAAAGGGACCGAGAAAAAATGACCTTTTCTGCACTCCAATGTAAGTCAATGGGGCGATTTTTTGGCTATGTGCTAGAAATGAAATTCAGTGCGGATTGGATGACAGGCACCCTAGGCACCCAGGATCGGCTTTAGTTTCACGTGTATCTCTTAAGCCGGCAGAGAAAACCCACCTGATATGCGCTCCACACAATTGAATAGAGACGCCGTTGATTTTCTATGGGAATTGCAGAAATGACTTCTAAGCCTCAAAATAATGACTTTTTTTCCTAAGGTGGTAGGAATGAAACTCAGTGCGGGCTGGATGGGGTCCCCCCTGGGCACCGCAGACCTAAGCTTGTTTAACTCCTACCTCTTAAAGGGACCGAGAAAAAATGACCTTTTCTGCACTCCAATGTAAGTCAATGGGGCGATTTTTTGGCTATGTGCTAGAAATGAAATTCAGTGCGGATTGGATGACAGGCACCCTAGGCACCCAGGATCGGCTTTAGTTTCACGTGTATCTCTTAAGCCGGCAGAGAAAACCCACCTGATATGCGCTCCACACAATTGAATAGAGACGCCGTTGATTTTCTATGGGAATTGCAGAAATGACTTCTAAGCCTCAAAATAATGACTTTTTTTCCTAAGGTGGTAGGAATGAAACTCAGTGCGGGCTGGATGGGGTCCCCCCTGGGCACCGCAGACCTCAGCTTGTTTAACTCCTACCTCTTAAAGGGACCGAGAAAAAATGACCTTTTCTGCACTCCAATGTAAGTCAATGGGGCGATTTTTTGGCTATGTGCTAGAAATGAAATTCAGTGCGGATTGGATGACAGGCACCCTAGGCACCCAGGATCGGCTTTAGTTTCACGTGTATCTCTTAAGCCGGCAGAGAAAACCCACCTGATATGCGCTCCACACAATTGAATAGAGACGCCGTTGATTTTCTATGGGAATTGCAGAAATGACTTCTAAGCCTCAAAATAATGACTTTTTTTCCTAAGGTGGTAGGAATGAAACTCAGTGCGGGCTGGATGGGGTCCCCCCTGGGCACCGCAGACCTAAGCTTGTTTAACTCCTACCTCTTAAAGGGACCGAGAAAAAATGACCTTTTCTGCACTCCAATGTAAGTCAATGGGGCGATTTTTTGGCTATGTGCTAGAAATGAAATTCAGTGCGGATTGGATGACAGGCACCCTAGGCACCCAGGATCGGCTTTAGTTTCACGTGTATCTCTTAAGCCGGCAGAGAAAACCCACCTGATATGCGCTCCACACAATTGAATAGAGACGCCGTTGATTTTCTATGGGAATTGCAGAAATGACTTCTAAGCCTCAAAATAATGACTTTTTTTCCTAAGGTGGTAGGAATGAAACTCAGTGCGGGCTGGATGGGGTCCCCCCTGGGCACCGCAGACCTAAGCTTGTTTAACTCCTACCTCTTAAAGGGACCGAGAAAAAATGACCTTTTCTGCACTCCAATGTAAGTCAATGGGGCGATTTTTTGGCTATGTGCTAGAAATGAAATTCAGTGCGGATTGGATGACAGGCACCCTAGGCACCCAGGATCGGCTTTAGTTTCACGTGTATCTCTTAAGCCGGCAGAGAAAACCCACCTGATATGCGCTCCACACAATTGAATAGAGACGCCGTTGATTTTCTATGGGAATTGCAGAAATGACTTCTAAGCCTCAAAATAATGACTTTTTTTCCTAAGGTGGTAGGAATGAAACTCAGTGCGGGCTGGATGGGGTCCCCCCTGGGCACCGCAGACCTAAGCTTGTTTAACTCCTACCTCTTAAAGGGACCGAGAAAAAATGACCTTTTCTGCACTCCAATGTAAGTCAATGGGGCGATTTTTTGGCTATGTGCTAGAAATGAAATTCAGTGCGGATTGGATGACAGGCACCCTAGGCACCCAGGATCGGCTTTAGTTTCACGTGTATCTCTTAAGCCGGCAGAGAAAACCCACCTGATATGCGCTCCACACAATTGAATAGAGACGCCGTTGATTTTCTATGGGAATTGCAGAAATGACTTCTAAGCCTCAAAATAATGACTTTTTTTCCTAAGGTGGTAGGAATGAAACTCAGTGCGGGCTGGATGGGGTCCCCCCTGGGCACCGCAGACCTAAGCTTGTTTAACTCCTACCTCTTAAAGGGACCGAGAAAAAATGACCTTTTCTGCACTCCAATGTAAGTCAATGGGGCGATTTTTTGGCTATGTGCTAGAAATGAAATTCAGTGCGGATTGGATGACAGGCACCCTAGGCACCCAGGATCGGCTTTAGTTTCACGTGTATCTCTTAAGCCGGCAGAGAAAACCCACCTGATATGCGCTCCACACAATTGAATAGAGACGCCGTTGATTTTCTATGGGAATTGCAGAAATGACTTCTAAGCCTCAAAATAATGACTTTTTTTCCTAAGGTGGTAGGAATGAAACTCAGTGCGGGCTGGATGGGGTCCCCCCTGGGCACCGCAGACCTAAGCTTGTTTAACTCCTACCTCTTAAAGGGACCGAGAAAAAATGACCTTTTCTGCACTCCAATGTAAGTCAATGGGGCGATTTTTTGGCTATGTGCTAGAAATGAAATTCAGTGCGGATTGGATGACAGGCACCCTAGGCACCCAGGATCGGCTTTAGTTTCACGTGTATCTCTTAAGCCGGCAGAGAAAACCCACCTGATATGCGCTCCACACAATTGAATAGAGACGCCGTTGATTTTCTATGGGAATTGCAGAAATGACTTCTAAGCCTCAAAATAATGACTTTTTTTCCTAAGGTGGTAGGAATGAAACTCAGTGCGGGCTGGATGGGGTCCCCCCTGGGCACCGCAGACCTAAGCTTGTTTAACTCCTACCTCTTAAAGGGACCGAGAAAAAATGACCTTTTCTGCACTCCAATGTAAGTCAATGGGGCGATTTTTTGGCTATGTGCTAGAAATGAAATTCAGTGCGGATTGGATGACAGGCACCCTAGGCACCCAGGATCGGCTTTAGTTTCACGTGTATCTCTTAAGCCGGCAGAGAAAACCCACCTGATATGCGCTCCACACAATTGAATAGAGACGCCGTTGATTTTCTATGGGAATTGCAGAAATGACTTCTAAGCCTCAAAATAATGACTTTTTTTCCTAAGGTGGTAGGAATGAAACTCAGTGCGGGCTGGATGGGGTCCCCCCTGGGCACCGCAGACCTAAGCTTGTTTAACTCCTACCTCTTAAAGGGACCGAGAAAAAATGACCTTTTCTGCACTCCAATGTAAGTCAATGGGGCGATTTTTTGGCTATGTGCTAGAAATGAAATTCAGTGCGGATTGGATGACAGGCACCCTAGGCACCCAGGATCGGCTTTAGTTTCACGTGTATCTCTTAAGCCGGCAGAGAAAACCCACCTGATATGCGCTCCACACAATTGAATAGAGACGCCGTTGATTTTCTATGGGAATTGCAGAAATGACTTCTAAGCCTCAAAATAATGACTTTTTTTCCTAAGGTGGTAGGAATGAAACTCAGTGCGGGCTGGATGGGGTCCCCCCTGGGCACCGCAGACCTAAGCTTGTTTAACTCCTACCTCTTAAAGGGACCGAGAAAAAATGACCTTTTCTGCACTCCAATGTAAGTCAATGGGGCGATTTTTTGGCTATGTGCTAGAAATGAAATTCAGTGCGGATTGGATGACAGGCACCCTAGGCACCCAGGATCGGCTTTAGTTTCACGTGTATCTCTTAAGCCGGCAGAGAAAACCCACCTGATATGCGCTCCACACAATTGAATAGAGACGCCGTTGATTTTCTATGGGAATTGCAGAAATGACTTCTAAGCCTCAAAATAATGACTTTTTTTCCTAAGGTGGTAGGAATGAAACTCAGTGCGGGCTGGATGGGGTCCCCCCTGGGCACCGCAGACCTAAGCTTGTTTAACTCCTACCTCTTAAAGGGACCGAGAAAAAATGACCTTTTCTGCACTCCAATGTAAGTCAATGGGGCGATTTTTTGGCTATGTGCTAGAAATGAAATTCAGTGCGGATTGGATGACAGGCACCCTAGGCACCCAGGATCGGCTTTAGTTTCACGTGTATCTCTTAAGCCGGCAGAGAAAACCCACCTGATATGCGCTCCACACAATTGAATAGAGACGCCGTTGATTTTCTATGGGAATTGCAGAAATGACTTCTAAGCCTCAAAATAATGACTTTTTTTCCTAAGGTGGTAGGAATGAAACTCAGTGCGGGCTGGATGGGGTCCCCCCTGGGCACCGCAGACCTAAGCTTGTTTAACTCCTACCTCTTAAAGGGACCGAGAAAAAATGACCTTTTCTGCACTCCAATGTAAGTCAATGGGGCGATTTTTTGGCTATGTGCTAGAAATGAAATTCAGTGCGGATTGGATGACAGGCACCCTAGGCACCCAGGATCGGCTTTAGTTTCACGTGTATCTCTTAAGCCGGCAGAGAAAACCCACCTGATATGCGCTCCACACAATTGAATAGAGACGCCGTTGATTTTCTATGGGAATTGCAGAAATGACTTCTAAGCCTCAAAATAATGACTTTTTTTCCTAAGGTGGTAGGAATGAAACTCAGTGCGGGCTGGATGGGGTCCCCCCTGGGCACCGCAGACCTAAGCTTGTTTAACTCCTACCTCTTAAAGGGACCGAGAAAAAATGACCTTTTCTGCACTCCAATGTAAGTCAATGGGGCGATTTTTTGGCTATGTGCTAGAAATGAAATTCAGTGCGGATTGGATGACAGGCACCCTAGGCACCCAGGATCGGCTTTAGTTTCACGTGTATCTCTTAAGCCGGCAGAGAAAACCCACCTGATATGCGCTCCACACAATTGAATAGAGACGCCGTTGATTTTCTATGGGAATTGCAGAAATGACTTCTAAGCCTCAAAATAATGACTTTTTTTCCTAAGGTGGTAGGAATGAAACTCAGTGCGGGCTGGATGGGGTCCCCCCTGGGCACCGCAGACCTAAGCTTGTTTAACTCCTACCTCTTAAAGGGACCGAGAAAAAATGACCTTTTCTGCACTCCAATGTAAGTCAATGGGGCGATTTTTTGGCTATGTGCTAGAAATGAAATTCAGTGCGGATTGGATGACAGGCACCCTAGGCACCCAGGATCGGCTTTAGTTTCACGTGTATCTCTTAAGCCGGCAGAGAAAACCCACCTGATATGCGCTCCACACAATTGAATAGAGACGCCGTTGATTTTCTATGGGAATTGCAGAAATGACTTCTAAGCCTCAAAATAATGACTTTTTTTCCTAAGGTGGTAGGAATGAAACTCAGTGCGGGCTGGATGGGGTCCCCCCTGGGCACCGCAGACCTAAGCTTGTTTAACTCCTACCTCTTAAAGGGACCGAGAAAAAATGACCTTTTCTGCACTCCAATGTAAGTCAATGGGGCGATTTTTTGGCTATGTGCTAGAAATGAAATTCAGTGCGGATTGGATGACAGGCACCCTAGGCACCCAGGATCGGCTTTAGTTTCACGTGTATCTCTTAAGCCGGCAGAGAAAACCCACCTGATATGCGCTCCACACAATTGAATAGAGACGCCGTTGATTTTCTATGGGAATTGCAGAAATGACTTCTAAGCCTCAAAATAATGACTTTTTTTCCTAAGGTGGTAGGAATGAAACTCAGTGCGGGCTGGATGGGGTCCCCCCTGGGCACCGCAGACCTAAGCTTGTTTAACTCCTACCTCTTAAAGGGACCGAGAAAAAATGACCTTTTCTGCACTCCAATGTAAGTCAATGGGGCGATTTTTTGGCTATGTGCTAGAAATGAAATTCAGTGCGGATTGGATGACAGGCACCCTAGGCACCCAGGATCGGCTTTAGTTTCACGTGTATCTCTTAAGCCGGCAGAGAAAACCCACCTGATATGCGCTCCACACAATTGAATAGAGACGCCGTTGATTTTCTATGGGAATTGCAGAAATGACTTCTAAGCCTCAAAATAATGACTTTTTTTCCTAAGGTGGTAGGAATGAAACTCAGTGCGGGCTGGATGGGGTCCCCCCTGGGCACCGCAGACCTAAGCTTGTTTAACTCCTACCTCTTAAAGGGACCGAGAAAAAATGACCTTTTCTGCACTCCAATGTAAGTCAATGGGGCGATTTTTTGGCTATGTGCTAGAAATGAAATTCAGTGCGGATTGGATGACAGGCACCCTAGGCACCCAGGATCGGCTTTAGTTTCACGTGTATCTCTTAAGCCGGCAGAGAAAACCCACCTGATATGCGCTCCACACAATTGAATAGAGACGCCGTTGATTTTCTATGGGAATTGCAGAAATGACTTCTAAGCCTCAAAATAATGACTTTTTTTCCTAAGGTGGTAGGAATGAAACTCAGTGCGGGCTGGATGGGGTCCCCCCTGGGCACCGCAGACCTAAGCTTGTTTAACTCCTACCTCTTAAAGGGACCGAGAAAAAATGACCTTTTCTGCACTCCAATGTAAGTCAATGGGGCGATTTTTTGGCTATGTGCTAGAAATGAAATTCAGTGCGGATTGGATGACAGGCACCCTAGGCACCCAGGATCGGCTTTAGTTTCACGTGTATCTCTTAAGCCGGCAGAGAAAACCCACCTGATATGCGCTCCACACAATTGAATAGAGACGCCGTTGATTTTCTATGGGAATTGCAGAAATGACTTCTAAGCCTCAAAATAATGACTTTTTTTCCTAAGGTGGTAGGAATGAAACTCAGTGCGGGCTGGATGGGGTCCCCCCTGGGCACCGCAGACCTAAGCTTGTTTAACTCCTACCTCTTAAAGGGACCGAGAAAAAATGACCTTTTCTGCACTCCAATGTAAGTCAATGGGGCGATTTTTTGGCTATGTGCTAGAAATGAAATTCAGTGCGGATTGGATGACAGGCACCCTAGGCACCCAGGATCGGCTTTAGTTTCACGTGTATCTCTTAAGCCGGCAGAGAAAACCCACCTGATATGCGCTCCACACAATTGAATAGAGACGCCGTTGATTTTCTATGGGAATTGCAGAAATGACTTCTAAGCCTCAAAATAATGACTTTTTTTCCTAAGGTGGTAGGAATGAAACTCAGTGCGGGCTGGATGGGGTCCCCCCTGGGCACCGCAGACCTAAGCTTGTTTAACTCCTACCTCTTAAAGGGACCGAGAAAAAATGACCTTTTCTGCACTCCAATGTAAGTCAATGGGGCGATTTTTTGGCTATGTGCTAGAAATGAAATTCAGTGCGGATTGGATGACAGGCACCCTAGGCACCCAGGATCGGCTTTAGTTTCACGTGTATCTCTTAAGCCGGCAGAGAAAACCCACCTGATATGCGCTCCACACAATTGAATAGAGACGCCGTTGATTTTCTATGGGAATTGCAGAAATGACTTCTAAGCCTCAAAATAATGACTTTTTTTCCTAAGGTGGTAGGAATGAAACTCAGTGCGGGCTGGATGGGGTCCCCCCTGGGCACCGCAGACCTAAGCTTGTTTAACTCCTACCTCTTAAAGGGACCGAGAAAAAATGACCTTTTCTGCACTCCAATGTAAGTCAATGGGGCGATTTTTTGGCTATGTGCTAGAAATGAAATTCAGTGCGGATTGGATGACAGGCACCCTAGGCACCCAGGATCGGCTTTAGTTTCACGTGTATCTCTTAAGCCGGCAGAGAAAACCCACCTGATATGCGCTCCACACAATTGAATAGAGACGCCGTTGATTTTCTATGGGAATTGCAGAAATGACTTCTAAGCCTCAAAATAATGACTTTTTTTCCTAAGGTGGTAGGAATGAAACTCAGTGCGGGCTGGATGGGGTCCCCCCTGGGCACCGCAGACCTAAGCTTGTTTAACTCCTACCTCTTAAAGGGACCGAGAAAAAATGACCTTTTCTGCACTCCAATGTAAGTCAATGGGGCGATTTTTTGGCTATGTGCTAGAAATGAAATTCAGTGCGGATTGGATGACAGGCACCCTAGGCACCCAGGATCGGCTTTAGTTTCACGTGTATCTCTTAAGCCGGCAGAGAAAACCCACCTGATATGCGCTCCACACAATTGAATAGAGACGCCGTTGATTTTCTATGGGAATTGCAGAAATGACTTCTAAGCCTCAAAATAATGACTTTTTTTCCTAAGGTGGTAGGAATGAAACTCAGTGCGGGCTGGATGGGGTCCCCCCTGGGCACCGCAGACCTAAGCTTGTTTAACTCCTACCTCTTAAAGGGACCGAGAAAAAATGACCTTTTCTGCACTCCAATGTAAGTCAATGGGGCGATTTTTTGGCTATGTGCTAGAAATGAAATTCAGTGCGGATTGGATGACAGGCACCCTAGGCACCCAGGATCGGCTTTAGTTTCACGTGTATCTCTTAAGCCGGCAGAGAAAACCCACCTGATATGCGCTCCACACAATTGAATAGAGACGCCGTTGATTTTCTATGGGAATTGCAGAAATGACTTCTAAGCCTCAAAATAATGACTTTTTTTCCTAAGGTGGTAGGAATGAAACTCAGTGCGGGCTGGATGGGGTCCCCCCTGGGCACCGCAGACCTAAGCTTGTTTAACTCCTACCTCTTAAAGGGACCGAGAAAAAATGACCTTTTCTGCACTCCAATGTAAGTCAATGGGGCGATTTTTTGGCTATGTGCTAGAAATGAAATTCAGTGCGGATTGGATGACAGGCACCCTAGGCACCCAGGATCGGCTTTAGTTTCACGTGTATCTCTTAAGCCGGCAGAGAAAACCCACCTGATATGCGCTCCACACAATTGAATAGAGACGCCGTTGATTTTCTATGGGAATTGCAGAAATGACTTCTAAGCCTCAAAATAATGACTTTTTTTCCTAAGGTGGTAGGAATGAAACTCAGTGCGGGCTGGATGGGGTCCCCCCTGGGCACCGCAGACCTAAGCTTGTTTAACTCCTACCTCTTAAAGGGACCGAGAAAAAATGACCTTTTCTGCACTCCAATGTAAGTCAATGGGGCGATTTTTTGGCTATGTGCTAGAAATGAAATTCAGTGCGGATTGGATGACAGGCACCCTAGGCACCCAGGATCGGCTTTAGTTTCACGTGTATCTCTTAAGCCGGCAGAGAAAACCCACCTGATATGCGCTCCACACAATTGAATAGAGACGCCGTTGATTTTCTATGGGAATTGCAGAAATGACTTCTAAGCCTCAAAATAATGACTTTTTTTCCTAAGGTGGTAGGAATGAAACTCAGTGCGGGCTGGATGGGGTCCCCCCTGGGCACCGCAGACCTAAGCTTGTTTAACTCCTACCTCTTAAAGGGACCGAGAAAAAATGACCTTTTCTGCACTCCAATGTAAGTCAATGGGGCGATTTTTTGGCTATGTGCTAGAAATGAAATTCAGTGCGGATTGGATGACAGGCACCCTAGGCACCCAGGATCGGCTTTAGTTTCACGTGTATCTCTTAAGCCGGCAGAGAAAACCCACCTGATATGCGCTCCACACAATTGAATAGAGACGCCGTTGATTTTCTATGGGAATTGCAGAAATGACTTCTAAGCCTCAAAATAATGACTTTTTTTCCTAAGGTGGTAGGAATGAAACTCAGTGCGGGCTGGATGGGGTCCCCCCTGGGCACCGCAGACCTAAGCTTGTTTAACTCCTACCTCTTAAAGGGACCGAGAAAAAATGACCTTTTCTGCACTCCAATGTAAGTCAATGGGGCGATTTTTTGGCTATGTGCTAGAAATGAAATTCAGTGCGGATTGGATGACAGGCACCCTAGGCACCCAGGATCGGCTTTAGTTTCACGTGTATCTCTTAAGCCGGCAGAGAAAACCCACCTGATATGCGCTCCACACAATTGAATAGAGACGCCGTTGATTTTCTATGGGAATTGCAGAAATGACTTCTAAGCCTCAAAATAATGACTTTTTTTCCTAAGGTGGTAGGAATGAAACTCAGTGCGGGCTGGATGGGGTCCCCCCTGGGCACCGCAGACCTAAGCTTGTTTAACTCCTACCTCTTAAAGGGACCGAGAAAAAATGACCTTTTCTGCACTCCAATGTAAGTCAATGGGGCGATTTTTTGGCTATGTGCTAGAAATGAAATTCAGTGCGGATTGGATGACAGGCACCCTAGGCACCCAGGATCGGCTTTAGTTTCACGTGTATCTCTTAAGCCGGCAGAGAAAACCCACCTGATATGCGCTCCACACAATTGAATAGAGACGCCGTTGATTTTCTATGGGAATTGCAGAAATGACTTCTAAGCCTCAAAATAATGACTTTTTTTCCTAAGGTGGTAGGAATGAAACTCAGTGCGGGCTGGATGGGGTCCCCCCTGGGCACCGCAGACCTAAGCTTGTTTAACTCCTACCTCTTAAAGGGACCGAGAAAAAATGACCTTTTCTGCACTCCAATGTAAGTCAATGGGGCGATTTTTTGGCTATGTGCTAGAAATGAAATTCAGTGCGGATTGGATGACAGGCACCCTAGGCACCCAGGATCGGCTTTAGTTTCACGTGTATCTCTTAAGCCGGCAGAGAAAACCCACCTGATATGCGCTCCACACAATTGAATAGAGACGCCGTTGATTTTCTATGGGAATTGCAGAAATGACTTCTAAGCCTCAAAATAATGACTTTTTTTCCTAAGGTGGTAGGAATGAAACTCAGTGCGGGCTGGATGGGGTCCCCCCTGGGCACCGCAGACCTAAGCTTGTTTAACTCCTACCTCTTAAAGGGACCGAGAAAAAATGACCTTTTCTGCACTCCAATGTAAGTCAATGGGGCGATTTTTTGGCTATGTGCTAGAAATGAAATTCAGTGCGGATTGGATGACAGGCACCCTAGGCACCCAGGATCGGCTTTAGTTTCACGTGTATCTCTTAAGCCGGCAGAGAAAACCCACCTGATATGCGCTCCACACAATTGAATAGAGACGCCGTTGATTTTCTATGGGAATTGCAGAAATGACTTCTAAGCCTCAAAATAATGACTTTTTTTCCTAAGGTGGTAGGAATGAAACTCAGTGCGGGCTGGATGGGGTCCCCCCTGGGCACCGCAGACCTAAGCTTGTTTAACTCCTACCTCTTAAAGGGACCGAGAAAAAATGACCTTTTCTGCACTCCAATGTAAGTCAATGGGGCGATTTTTTGGCTATGTGCTAGAAATGAAATTCAGTGCGGATTGGATGACAGGCACCCTAGGCACCCAGGATCGGCTTTAGTTTCACGTGTATCTCTTAAGCCGGCAGAGAAAACCCACCTGATATGCGCTCCACACAATTGAATAGAGACGCCGTTGATTTTCTATGGGAATTGCAGAAATGACTTCTAAGCCTCAAAATAATGACTTTTTTTCCTAAGGTGGTAGGAATGAAACTCAGTGCGGGCTGGATGGGGTCCCCCCTGGGCACCGCAGACCTAAGCTTGTTTAACTCCTACCTCTTAAAGGGACCGAGAAAAAATGACCTTTTCTGCACTCCAATGTAAGTCAATGGGGCGATTTTTTGGCTATGTGCTAGAAATGAAATTCAGTGCGGATTGGATGACAGGCACCCTAGGCACCCAGGATCGGCTTTAGTTTCACGTGTATCTCTTAAGCCGGCAGAGAAAACCCACCTGATATGCGCTCCACACAATTGAATAGAGACGCCGTTGATTTTCTATGGGAATTGCAGAAATGACTTCTAAGCCTCAAAATAATGACTTTTTTTCCTAAGGTGGTAGGAATGAAACTCAGTGCGGGCTGGATGGGGTCCCCCCTGGGCACCGCAGACCTAAGCTTGTTTAACTCCTACCTCTTAAAGGGACCGAGAAAAAATGACCTTTTCTGCACTCCAATGTAAGTCAATGGGGCGATTTTTTGGCTATGTGCTAGAAATGAAATTCAGTGCGGATTGGATGACAGGCACCCTAGGCACCCAGGATCGGCTTTAGTTTCACGTGTATCTCTTAAGCCGGCAGAGAAAACCCACCTGATATGCGCTCCACACAATTGAATAGAGACGCCGTTGATTTTCTATGGGAATTGCAGAAATGACTTCTAAGCCTCAAAATAATGACTTTTTTTCCTAAGGTGGTAGGAATGAAACTCAGTGCGGGCTGGATGGGGTCCCCCCTGGGCACCGCAGACCTAAGCTTGTTTAACTCCTACCTCTTAAAGGGACCGAGAAAAAATGACCTTTTCTGCACTCCAATGTAAGTCAATGGGGCGATTTTTTGGCTATGTGCTAGAAATGAAATTCAGTGCGGATTGGATGACAGGCACCCTAGGCACCCAGGATCGGCTTTAGTTTCACGTGTATCTCTTAAGCCGGCAGAGAAAACCCACCTGATATGCGCTCCACACAATTGAATAGAGACGCCGTTGATTTTCTATGGGAATTGCAGAAATGACTTCTAAGCCTCAAAATAATGACTTTTTTTCCTAAGGTGGTAGGAATGAAACTCAGTGCGGGCTGGATGGGGTCCCCCCTGGGCACCGCAGACCTAAGCTTGTTTAACTCCTACCTCTTAAAGGGACCGAGAAAAAATGACCTTTTCTGCACTCCAATGTAAGTCAATGGGGCGATTTTTTGGCTATGTGCTAGAAATGAAATTCAGTGCGGATTGGATGACAGGCACCCTAGGCACCCAGGATCGGCTTTAGTTTCACGTGTATCTCTTAAGCCGGCAGAGAAAACCCACCTGATATGCGCTCCACACAATTGAATAGAGACGCCGTTGATTTTCTATGGGAATTGCAGAAATGACTTCTAAGCCTCAAAATAATGACTTTTTTTCCTAAGGTGGTAGGAATGAAACTCAGTGCGGGCTGGATGGGGTCCCCCCTGGGCACCGCAGACCTAAGCTTGTTTAACTCCTACCTCTTAAAGGGACCGAGAAAAAATGACCTTTTCTGCACTCCAATGTAAGTCAATGGGGCGATTTTTTGGCTATGTGCTAGAAATGAAATTCAGTGCGGATTGGATGACAGGCACCCTAGGCACCCAGGATCGGCTTTAGTTTCACGTGTATCTCTTAAGCCGGCAGAGAAAACCCACCTGATATGCGCTCCACACAATTGAATAGAGACGCCGTTGATTTTCTATGGGAATTGCAGAAATGACTTCTAAGCCTCAAAATAATGACTTTTTTTCCTAAGGTGGTAGGAATGAAACTCAGTGCGGGCTGGATGGGGTCCCCCCTGGGCACCGCAGACCTAAGCTTGTTTAACTCCTACCTCTTAAAGGGACCGAGAAAAAATGACCTTTTCTGCACTCCAATGTAAGTCAATGGGGCGATTTTTTGGCTATGTGCTAGAAATGAAATTCAGTGCGGATTGGATGACAGGCACCCTAGGCACCCAGGATCGGCTTTAGTTTCACGTGTATCTCTTAAGCCGGCAGAGAAAACCCACCTGATATGCGCTCCACACAATTGAATAGAGACGCCGTTGATTTTCTATGGGAATTGCAGAAATGACTTCTAAGCCTCAAAATAATGACTTTTTTTCCTAAGGTGGTAGGAATGAAACTCAGTGCGGGCTGGATGGGGTCCCCCCTGGGCACCGCAGACCTAAGCTTGTTTAACTCCTACCTCTTAAAGGGACCGAGAAAAAATGACCTTTTCTGCACTCCAATGTAAGTCAATGGGGCGATTTTTTGGCTATGTGCTAGAAATGAAATTCAGTGCGGATTGGATGACAGGCACCCTAGGCACCCAGGATCGGCTTTAGTTTCACGTGTATCTCTTAAGCCGGCAGAGAAAACCCACCTGATATGCGCTCCACACAATTGAATAGAGACGCCGTTGATTTTCTATGGGAATTGCAGAAATGACTTCTAAGCCTCAAAATAATGACTTTTTTTCCTAAGGTGGTAGGAATGAAACTCAGTGCGGGCTGGATGGGGTCCCCCCTGGGCACCGCAGACCTAAGCTTGTTTAACTCCTACCTCTTAAAGGGACCGAGAAAAAATGACCTTTTCTGCACTCCAATGTAAGTCAATGGGGCGATTTTTTGGCTATGTGCTAGAAATGAAATTCAGTGCGGATTGGATGACAGGCACCCTAGGCACCCAGGATCGGCTTTAGTTTCACGTGTATCTCTTAAGCCGGCAGAGAAAACCCACCTGATATGCGCTCCACACAATTGAATAGAGACGCCGTTGATTTTCTATGGGAATTGCAGAAATGACTTCTAAGCCTCAAAATAATGACTTTTTTTCCTAAGGTGGTAGGAATGAAACTCAGTGCGGGCTGGATGGGGTCCCCCCTGGGCACCGCAGACCTAAGCTTGTTTAACTCCTACCTCTTAAAGGGACCGAGAAAAAATGACCTTTTCTGCACTCCAATGTAAGTCAATGGGGCGATTTTTTGGCTATGTGCTAGAAATGAAATTCAGTGCGGATTGGATGACAGGCACCCTAGGCACCCAGGATCGGCTTTAGTTTCACGTGTATCTCTTAAGCCGGCAGAGAAAACCCACCTGATATGCGCTCCACACAATTGAATAGAGACGCCGTTGATTTTCTATGGGAATTGCAGAAATGACTTCTAAGCCTCAAAATAATGACTTTTTTTCCTAAGGTGGTAGGAATGAAACTCAGTGCGGGCTGGATGGGGTCCCCCCTGGGCACCGCAGACCTAAGCTTGTTTAACTCCTACCTCTTAAAGGGACCGAGAAAAAATGACCTTTTCTGCACTCCAATGTAAGTCAATGGGGCGATTTTTTGGCTATGTGCTAGAAATGAAATTCAGTGCGGATTGGATGACAGGCACCCTAGGCACCCAGGATCGGCTTTAGTTTCACGTGTATCTCTTAAGCCGGCAGAGAAAACCCACCTGATATGCGCTCCACACAATTGAATAGAGACGCCGTTGATTTTCTATGGGAATTGCAGAAATGACTTCTAAGCCTCAAAATAATGACTTTTTTTCCTAAGGTGGTAGGAATGAAACTCAGTGCGGGCTGGATGGGGTCCCCCCTGGGCACCGCAGACCTAAGCTTGTTTAACTCCTACCTCTTAAAGGGACCGAGAAAAAATGACCTTTTCTGCACTCCAATGTAAGTCAATGGGGCGATTTTTTGGCTATGTGCTAGAAATGAAATTCAGTGCGGATTGGATGACAGGCACCCTAGGCACCCAGGATCGGCTTTAGTTTCACGTGTATCTCTTAAGCCGGCAGAGAAAACCCACCTGATATGCGCTCCACACAATTGAATAGAGACGCCGTTGATTTTCTATGGGAATTGCAGAAATGACTTCTAAGCCTCAAAATAATGACTTTTTTTCCTAAGGTGGTAGGAATGAAACTCAGTGCGGGCTGGATGGGGTCCCCCCTGGGCACCGCAGACCTAAGCTTGTTTAACTCCTACCTCTTAAAGGGACCGAGAAAAAATGACCTTTTCTGCACTCCAATGTAAGTCAATGGGGCGATTTTTTGGCTATGTGCTAGAAATGAAATTCAGTGCGGATTGGATGACAGGCACCCTAGGCACCCAGGATCGGCTTTAGTTTCACGTGTATCTCTTAAGCCGGCAGAGAAAACCCACCTGATATGCGCTCCACACAATTGAATAGAGACGCCGTTGATTTTCTATGGGAATTGCAGAAATGACTTCTAAGCCTCAAAATAATGACTTTTTTTCCTAAGGTGGTAGGAATGAAACTCAGTGCGGGCTGGATGGGGTCCCCCCTGGGCACCGCAGACCTAAGCTTGTTTAACTCCTACCTCTTAAAGGGACCGAGAAAAAATGACCTTTTCTGCACTCCAATGTAAGTCAATGGGGCGATTTTTTGGCTATGTGCTAGAAATGAAATTCAGTGCGGATTGGATGACAGGCACCCTAGGCACCCAGGATCGGCTTTAGTTTCACGTGTATCTCTTAAGCCGGCAGAGAAAACCCACCTGATATGCGCTCCACACAATTGAATAGAGACGCCGTTGATTTTCTATGGGAATTGCAGAAATGACTTCTAAGCCTCAAAATAATGACTTTTTTTCCTAAGGTGGTAGGAATGAAACTCAGTGCGGGCTGGATGGGGTCCCCCCTGGGCACCGCAGACCTAAGCTTGTTTAACTCCTACCTCTTAAAGGGACCGAGAAAAAATGACCTTTTCTGCACTCCAATGTAAGTCAATGGGGCGATTTTTTGGCTATGTGCTAGAAATGAAATTCAGTGCGGATTGGATGACAGGCACCCTAGGCACCCAGGATCGGCTTTAGTTTCACGTGTATCTCTTAAGCCGGCAGAGAAAACCCACCTGATATGCGCTCCACACAATTGAATAGAGACGCCGTTGATTTTCTATGGGAATTGCAGAAATGACTTCTAAGCCTCAAAATAATGACTTTTTTTCCTAAGGTGGTAGGAATGAAACTCAGTGCGGGCTGGATGGGGTCCCCCCTGGGCACCGCAGACCTAAGCTTGTTTAACTCCTACCTCTTAAAGGGACCGAGAAAAAATGACCTTTTCTGCACTCCAATGTAAGTCAATGGGGCGATTTTTTGGCTATGTGCTAGAAATGAAATTCAGTGCGGATTGGATGACAGGCACCCTAGGCACCCAGGATCGGCTTTAGTTTCACGTGTATCTCTTAAGCCGGCAGAGAAAACCCACCTGATATGCGCTCCACACAATTGAATAGAGACGCCGTTGATTTTCTATGGGAATTGCAGAAATGACTTCTAAGCCTCAAAATAATGACTTTTTTTCCTAAGGTGGTAGGAATGAAACTCAGTGCGGGCTGGATGGGGTCCCCCCTGGGCACCGCAGACCTAAGCTTGTTTAACTCCTACCTCTTAAAGGGACCGAGAAAAAATGACCTTTTCTGCACTCCAATGTAAGTCAATGGGGCGATTTTTTGGCTATGTGCTAGAAATGAAATTCAGTGCGGATTGGATGACAGGCACCCTAGGCACCCAGGATCGGCTTTAGTTTCACGTGTATCTCTTAAGCCGGCAGAGAAAACCCACCTGATATGCGCTCCACACAATTGAATAGAGACGCCGTTGATTTTCTATGGGAATTGCAGAAATGACTTCTAAGCCTCAAAATAATGACTTTTTTTCCTAAGGTGGTAGGAATGAAACTCAGTGCGGGCTGGATGGGGTCCCCCCTGGGCACCGCAGACCTAAGCTTGTTTAACTCCTACCTCTTAAAGGGACCGAGAAAAAATGACCTTTTCTGCACTCCAATGTAAGTCAATGGGGCGATTTTTTGGCTATGTGCTAGAAATGAAATTCAGTGCGGATTGGATGACAGGCACCCTAGGCACCCAGGATCGGCTTTAGTTTCACGTGTATCTCTTAAGCCGGCAGAGAAAACCCACCTGATATGCGCTCCACACAATTGAATAGAGACGCCGTTGATTTTCTATGGGAATTGCAGAAATGACTTCTAAGCCTCAAAATAATGACTTTTTTTCCTAAGGTGGTAGGAATGAAACTCAGTGCGGGCTGGATGGGGTCCCCCCTGGGCACCGCAGACCTAAGCTTGTTTAACTCCTACCTCTTAAAGGGACCGAGAAAAAATGACCTTTTCTGCACTCCAATGTAAGTCAATGGGGCGATTTTTTGGCTATGTGCTAGAAATGAAATTCAGTGCGGATTGGATGACAGGCACCCTAGGCACCCAGGATCGGCTTTAGTTTCACGTGTATCTCTTAAGCCGGCAGAGAAAACCCACCTGATATGCGCTCCACACAATTGAATAGAGACGCCGTTGATTTTCTATGGGAATTGCAGAAATGACTTCTAAGCCTCAAAATAATGACTTTTTTTCCTAAGGTGGTAGGAATGAAACTCAGTGCGGGCTGGATGGGGTCCCCCCTGGGCACCGCAGACCTAAGCTTGTTTAACTCCTACCTCTTAAAGGGACCGAGAAAAAATGACCTTTTCTGCACTCCAATGTAAGTCAATGGGGCGATTTTTTGGCTATGTGCTAGAAATGAAATTCAGTGCGGATTGGATGACAGGCACCCTAGGCACCCAGGATCGGCTTTAGTTTCACGTGTATCTCTTAAGCCGGCAGAGAAAACCCACCTGATATGCGCTCCACACAATTGAATAGAGACGCCGTTGATTTTCTATGGGAATTGCAGAAATGACTTCTAAGCCTCAAAATAATGACTTTTTTTCCTAAGGTGGTAGGAATGAAACTCAGTGCGGGCTGGATGGGGTCCCCCCTGGGCACCGCAGACCTAAGCTTGTTTAACTCCTACCTCTTAAAGGGACCGAGAAAAAATGACCTTTTCTGCACTCCAATGTAAGTCAATGGGGCGATTTTTTGGCTATGTGCTAGAAATGAAATTCAGTGCGGATTGGATGACAGGCACCCTAGGCACCCAGGATCGGCTTTAGTTTCACGTGTATCTCTTAAGCCGGCAGAGAAAACCCACCTGATATGCGCTCCACACAATTGAATAGAGACGCCGTTGATTTTCTATGGGAATTGCAGAAATGACTTCTAAGCCTCAAAATAATGACTTTTTTTCCTAAGGTGGTAGGAATGAAACTCAGTGCGGGCTGGATGGGGTCCCCCCTGGGCACCGCAGACCTAAGCTTGTTTAACTCCTACCTCTTAAAGGGACCGAGAAAAAATGACCTTTTCTGCACTCCAATGTAAGTCAATGGGGCGATTTTTTGGCTATGTGCTAGAAATGAAATTCAGTGCGGATTGGATGACAGGCACCCTAGGCACCCAGGATCGGCTTTAGTTTCACGTGTATCTCTTAAGCCGGCAGAGAAAACCCACCTGATATGCGCTCCACACAATTGAATAGAGACGCCGTTGATTTTCTATGGGAATTGCAGAAATGACTTCTAAGCCTCAAAATAATGACTTTTTTTCCTAAGGTGGTAGGAATGAAACTCAGTGCGGGCTGGATGGGGTCCCCCCTGGGCACCGCAGACCTAAGCTTGTTTAACTCCTACCTCTTAAAGGGACCGAGAAAAAATGACCTTTTCTGCACTCCAATGTAAGTCAATGGGGCGATTTTTTGGCTATGTGCTAGAAATGAAATTCAGTGCGGATTGGATGACAGGCACCCTAGGCACCCAGGATCGGCTTTAGTTTCACGTGTATCTCTTAAGCCGGCAGAGAAAACCCACCTGATATGCGCTCCACACAATTGAATAGAGACGCCGTTGATTTTCTATGGGAATTGCAGAAATGACTTCTAAGCCTCAAAATAATGACTTTTTTTCCTAAGGTGGTAGGAATGAAACTCAGTGCGGGCTGGATGGGGTCCCCCCTGGGCACCGCAGACCTAAGCTTGTTTAACTCCTACCTCTTAAAGGGACCGAGAAAAAATGACCTTTTCTGCACTCCAATGTAAGTCAATGGGGCGATTTTTTGGCTATGTGCTAGAAATGAAATTCAGTGCGGATTGGATGACAGGCACCCTAGGCACCCAGGATCGGCTTTAGTTTCACGTGTATCTCTTAAGCCGGCAGAGAAAACCCACCTGATATGCGCTCCACACAATTGAATAGAGACGCCGTTGATTTTCTATGGGAATTGCAGAAATGACTTCTAAGCCTCAAAATAATGACTTTTTTTCCTAAGGTGGTAGGAATGAAACTCAGTGCGGGCTGGATGGGGTCCCCCCTGGGCACCGCAGACCTAAGCTTGTTTAACTCCTACCTCTTAAAGGGACCGAGAAAAAATGACCTTTTCTGCACTCCAATGTAAGTCAATGGGGCGATTTTTTGGCTATGTGCTAGAAATGAAATTCAGTGCGGATTGGATGACAGGCACCCTAGGCACCCAGGATCGGCTTTAGTTTCACGTGTATCTCTTAAGCCGGCAGAGAAAACCCACCTGATATGCGCTCCACACAATTGAATAGAGACGCCGTTGATTTTCTATGGGAATTGCAGAAATGACTTCTAAGCCTCAAAATAATGACTTTTTTTCCTAAGGTGGTAGGAATGAAACTCAGTGCGGGCTGGATGGGGTCCCCCCTGGGCACCGCAGACCTAAGCTTGTTTAACTCCTACCTCTTAAAGGGACCGAGAAAAAATGACCTTTTCTGCACTCCAATGTAAGTCAATGGGGCGATTTTTTGGCTATGTGCTAGAAATGAAATTCAGTGCGGATTGGATGACAGGCACCCTAGGCACCCAGGATCGGCTTTAGTTTCACGTGTATCTCTTAAGCCGGCAGAGAAAACCCACCTGATATGCGCTCCACACAATTGAATAGAGACGCCGTTGATTTTCTATGGGAATTGCAGAAATGACTTCTAAGCCTCAAAATAATGACTTTTTTTCCTAAGGTGGTAGGAATGAAACTCAGTGCGGGCTGGATGGGGTCCCCCTGGGCACCGCAGACCTAAGCTTGTTTAACTCCTACCTCTTAAAGGGACCGAGAAAAAATGACCTTTTCTGCACTCCAATGTAAGTCAATGGGGCGCTTTTTGGCTATGTGCTAGAAATGAAATTCAGTGCGGATTGGATGACAGGCACCCTAGGCACCCAGGATCGGCTTTAGTTTCACGTGTATCTCTTAAGCCGGCAGAGAAAACCCACCTGATATGCGCTCCACACAATTGAATAGAGACGCCGTTGATTTTCTATGGGAATTGCAGAAATGACTTCTAAGCCTCAAAATAATGACTTTTTTTCCTAAGGTGGTAGGAATGAAACTCAGTGCGGGCTGGATGGGGTCCCCCCTGGGCACCGCAGACCTAAGCTTGTTTAACTCCTACCTCTTAAAGGGACCGAGAAAAAATGACCTTTTCTGCACTCCAATGTAAGTCAATGGGGCGATTTTTTGGCTATGTGCTAGAAATGAAATTCAGTGCGGATTGGATGACAGGCACCCTAGGCACCCAGGATCGGCTTTAGTTTCACGTGTATCTCTTAAGCCGGCAGAGAAAACCCACCTGATATGCGCTCCACACAATTGAATAGAGACGCCGTTGATTTTCTATGGGAATTGCAGAAATGACTTCTAAGCCTCAAAATAATGACTTTTTTTCCTAAGGTGGTAGGAATGAAACTCAGTGCGGGCTGGATGGGGTCCCCCCTGGGCACCGCAGACCTAAGCTTGTTTAACTCCTACCTCTTAAAGGGACCGAGAAAAAATGACCTTTTCTGCACTCCAATGTAAGTCAATGGGGCGATTTTTTGGCTATGTGCTAGAAATGAAATTCAGTGCGGATTGGATGACAGGCACCCTAGGCACCCAGGATCGGCTTTAGTTTCACGTGTATCTCTTAAGCCGGCAGAGAAAACCCACCTGATATGCGCTCCACACAATTGAATAGAGACGCCGTTGATTTTCTATGGGAATTGCAGAAATGACTTCTAAGCCTCAAAATAATGACTTTTTTTCCTAAGGTGGTAGGAATGAAACTCAGTGCGGGCTGGATGGGGTCCCCCTGGGCACCGCAGACCTAAGCTTGTTTAACTCCTACCTCTTAAAGGGACCGAGAAAAAATGACCTTTTCTGCACTCCAATGTAAGTCAATGGGGCGATTTTTTGGCTATGTGCTAGAAATGAAATTCAGTGCGGATTGGATGACAGGCACCCTAGGCACCCAGGATCGGCTTTAGTTTCACGTGTATCTCTTAAGCCGGCAGAGAAACCCACCTGATATGCGCTCCACACAATTGAATAGAGACGCCGTTGATTTTCTATGGGAATTGCAGAAATGACTTCTAAGCCTCAAATAATGACTTTTTTCCTAAGGTGGTAGGAATGAAACTCAGTGCGGGCTGGATGGGGTCCCCCCTGGGCACCGCAGACCTAAGCTTGTTTAACTCCTACCTCTTAAAGGGACCGAGAAAAAATGACCTTTTCTGCACTCCAATGTAAGTCAATGGGGCGATTTTTGGCTATGTGCTAGAAATGAAATTCAGTGCGGATTGGATGACAGGCACCCTAGGCACCCAGGATCGGCTTTAGTTTCACGTGTATCTCTTAAGCCGGCAGAGAAAACCCACCTGATATGCGCTCCACACAATTGAATAGAGACGCCGTTGATTTTCTATGGGAATTGCAGAAATGACTTCTAAGCCTCAAAATAATGACTTTTTTTTCCTAAGGTGGTAGGAATGAACTCAGTGCGGGCTGGATGGGGTCCCCCCTGGGCACCGCAGACCTAAGCTTGTTTAACTCCTACCTCTTAAAGGGACCGAGAAAAAATGACCTTTTCTGCACTCCAATGTAAGTCAATGGGGCGATTTTTTGGCTATGTGCTAGAAATGAAATTCAGTGCGGATTGGATGACAGGCACCCTGGGCACCCAGGATCGGCTTTAGTTTCACGTGTATCTCTTAAGCCGGCAGAGAAACCCACCTGATATGCGCTCCACACAATTGAATAGAGACGCCGTTGATTTTCTATGGGAATTGCAGAAATGACTTCTAAGCCTCAAAATAATGACTTTTTTTCCTAAGGTGGTAGGTATGAAACTCAGTGCGGGCTGGATGGGGTTCCCCCTGGGCACCGCAGACCTAAGCTTGTTTAACTCCTACCTCTTAAAGGGACCGAGAAAAATGACCTTTTCTGCACTCCAATGTAAGTCAATGGGGCGATTTTTTGGCTATGTGCTAGAAATGAAATTCAGTGCGGATTGGATGACAGGCACCCTAGGCACCCAGGATCGGCTTTAGTTTCACGTGTATCTCTTAAGCCGGCAGAGAAAACCCACCTGATATGCGCTCCACACAATTGAATAGAGACGCCGTTGATTTTCTATGGGAATTGCAGAAATGACTTCTAAGCCTCAAAATAATGACTTTTTTTCCTAAGGTGGTAGGAATGAAACTCAGTGCGGGCTGGATGGGGTCCCCCCTGGGCACCGCAGACCTAAGCTTGTTTAACTCCTCCTCTAAAGGGACCGAGAAAAAATGACCCTTTTCTGCACTCCAATGTAAGTCAATGGGGCGATTTTTTGGCTATGTGCTAGAAATGAAATTCAGTGCC